>NC_141755.1:31854561-32158467 GCF_982258835.1 Parasteatoda tepidariorum
TTGTGAAAAATTGAATTATATTGTTGACATCAAAACTAAAAATATTGTGTTTCAACTTAACAATACTACCTTAATTTATACTTTAGAATTGCCTCGGAGAAATTTGAATTGTTAGAAATGACTTAAACAAAAAGTTTTATTTTAACTGACAAATACTATATTATAATTTAAACTTTTTCTATGACTATACTCATTTTCTTACTCTTTTCTTTGTTTTTTATACATTTTATATTTCTGTGATAAAATAAAAAACTTATAGTTGTTCTGCTTCTGAACACTGATGAAAACACAAAATGATGGGCTTCATCAACAATCAAAAATATATACATTTATTTTACAAATTCCATATTATTACGGTGGCGCCCTTCAGAGAATTAAAAATGCAAAATTATCTTCATCGAAGCCGATGCTTTACATCCGGCGTTCAGTGGCAGACTACTATTTCATACTGTTTTACAACACATGGCTTTAGCCCTCTGGTGGGAAAGACTTTGAAACAAAACTTACAACAGCTACTTTTCTCAACAACTGAAACTTAGAATAGTGTGATTAAGAAAAATATGTGAACTGTTTGCAATTTCAAATTAATATTGAAATGTACAAGTTTAGAATTTTCTACAGTGAAAAGTTTTCGGAACTTCAGTATTCAAAAAGGTATACAAAAGCTAGACGTTAAGAGCGTATCCAATGAGCGAGCAAAGCGAGCATTGGATTGCGAAGCAATCCGAAATGAACTGCGAAAGCAGTTCCGGGGGTTGGTGAGCGTTAGCGAGCAGGGGGCGAAGCCTCCTAGTATTTAATAAATCCCTTGAAAATGATCTCATTTTCTAATCATCAGTGAGTGGATGAACCAAAGAAGTGGGTGAATGAAGACGTGAATGAATGCAAGAGTGATAATTTACGAACTTCAGGAAACATGAATGAATAAACCAATGAGTGTAAAACAGATTGACTGAAGAAATGAATCGAGTGAAGTAATGGTAGACTGAACGAATGAAAAAATTAGAAAGTAAATGGATAAATGAACGAGTGAATGGGTAAACGAATAAATGAATAACTGATTAATTGGTTGAGCGATAAGTTAGAGTGCTGCAAAAAAGAAAAAAGATGGAGAAACAATTTTTCAGTTAATAGGTGAATTAGAGAATAGGGGATTCAATAAACGAATGAATCAGTGAATCAGTTATTTGTTGAATAAATTAGTCAATTTGCAAATAATAAGAAAAAATTCAATTTCGGTACTTCAATTTACGATTTTATTTTACTTTTAATCCAAAGAAATAAAATACAATCATACCACTTGAAGTTTCCTCTGAACCATCTCCAGATGATATGCGTAAATGTCGACTTTTGCGAATAGCGGGCATTGTGGCGTGCAACGGTATCTCATCAGGTATGGTAGACGAACAGTACGTTTTGTCGACGTCTTTTCGAAGAGACTGCAGACGTTGGTATTCTTCAGGGTCATGTTCAATGGGAAACTTAAAAGCGCAGCAATGGTACGGATAGGTCAAACGGGCTTCCTTGATTTCTGGAAAGTGCAACACAGAAGGAAGTGTCCATAGATGGATTGTGTCTCTCATGTTTAAAATTTCTAATGTGTCCAGTCCTTGGCTGGGGAATTTCCGTATGCTTGTTTCCGACACATCCCTTTAGAAAAAAGAATAACAATGTTAAATTAAACTGTGTGGGATCCTTTGCTTTAATAAAGAACAAATGACTTTACACTTAAAGAACGAAAATGAAACAACCATGTCAACAATGGTGCAGTAAAAAATTAAAATTTTTTCACAAGTGAGATTTTAAAATTCACTATTGATGTAGTTTTGTTGCTTACATCGAAAACAAACAAGTTTTCCCGAGTGACAACTGAGTATAATATGAAAAAAAGCACAACTACTTCCACTTACTGGGAATAACATTTACCCTTTAGTTTAATTAATAAACTGAGTTTTAAATATGTTTACTAAATTCATAAACTTTGGTAAAACAACAATATAAATTATTTCCAAAGGAACTAGACTAATACAATTCCAACCTGGCGAGTAGCGACTTATAAACAAGACACTTCGTTTGATGCTTTTACTTGTTGCTAGAAATCAGGTTCGCAGAAAATGCTGTTTACTAGTTAAATTTAGTAGGAATAACACGATCTGTGACGTAGGCTATAGTATACCCAATTGGATTTCATTAGTTTTGGTAGAGCAGTGTTATCGCTAAAGTACACATTGGTCGAGAAGGGGTATTAATAGGGCAAAAAGAGGGTTGAGTCCCCAATTTTAATATCGTGATAACTAGAAGACAGTGGAAAGTGATCATTATGGAGAGTGAAAAAAGGGAGCGTAACTGTTTTATAACAAGCTTGTTAAGTCACAATAATAACTACAATATTATTTTTTAAGGTAGATGTGTTGCCTTGTATTTATTAAAACCTTTTAGTTTGAGTTAATTGGGATGTAGTCAATTAGTGCTAATTTAATACATCGATATCTTATTGGTTAGTATCAGTGAATATAATTCCCATACCATCGTCCTTATCATTTAAGCAAATGCTTTTGTGAACTCTTGTAAATTGTATGCTTAGTTGCAAAAGTAATGCTATCTTTAACTGAATATGATTTTTAATTATCGTTCAATAGTTTGACAATTTTCATATTCAAACGATATATTTATAGCAATTAATATTTCATCTTTTTTCCAGAATGTGTTTTCCGAATGCTTTTGTAAACCTTTCGAACGTAATAGCGTGGGAAGTTATTTCGAATAACACTATAATTTCCTCGTCAAACTGCATAAATATAACTTAAACTTTCATGTCCCTAAGCGCTTCTGAAAACCAGAATTTAAAACTACTAATGGCCATTCTCTCTGCCATAAATCATTATCAAACTAACGCAATACTACTTATCTTTACAGTCTGTTAGTTTGCGTACAATGCAATGATTTTTTCCTCCACTCACTGTAATCATTCCAATAGATGCATGCCTCGTAAAAATTGAGAACTTAACGCTTCTGTCACACGAAGCCTTCTCTCCCTACTTGCTATCGCGATATTTTAATTCTAGTTCATGTAGATAAAATTTTATTTGAGTGGAGATGAGTTTTTTAAGGTAGGTAGGTACTTTAGTAACGCTGTATTAGAGCTGCCCCACGGGCTATTGGCGACGGAACATCTCTGAGCCGACGTCTCATCCGAAGACCCGACATCGCAATTTGGATCCTCTGCAGAGAGGTGGCTTTCCTGCTTTGGTAGCCAGACGACCTGCACATAAAGTCGAGCAATTTACGGTAGAAACGTTTAATAAGGACCGATACCACTCACCCTCGGTCCCTAGGCAGGCTGATCAAAGTGGTCACCCAATCGCTTACTAACAGCAGCCAGTGTTTTGCTTGAATTCGGTGTTCTACTGGGAATCGTGTATTTACGATCAGTACCACTGAGGGACATGAGTCTTATAAGAATAAAGCATTAAACCAAAATAAATTACGTCTTCCAACTCTATTTAAATTTTTGATTTCATTTATTAATCGTAAATATAAAGTTTAAATGCCCTTTTAACTTTCAAAAAACATCAAGCGCATTTTCTAGAAGAGCTCCTAAGTTGCTAGCTCCATCATTGCTCTTATGATTCTTTAAATGAATAGTTTTAACACTCTTAGAAATGAGACTGTTATAAATGATATACTCACAGAGTTCTTAAATTTTTAATTCCGGTAAACGCCTCATTACTTATTAGGCGAAGCTCTTTGTTACCTTTCAAGCTCCTGTAAAAAAACATAATTATAATCTAAGATTAAATAAGTATTACTTCAACCAATGCAAAGGTTGCCAAAATTATTGTTCGAACACAGACGCTCAATAACGCCTTGGTGCAAAACTATAAATTCTATATAGCTTATACATGTTTGAAATACAAGAGTAGAAACAATAGAAACATTTTTTTTTGTATTTTGTTGCATTTTTCTTTGTTCATTGTTGCTATTAAGCATGCAAATTTGTCGAAGATTTTTCATCTCAATGTAGCTGTATCTTTCTCTGTTGCAAATGAGTCAGCTAAGTAATTCTATATCGTTTGAGAGTTATGCCGAGTTGCACAATAGAATCGAAATTTTACGCGTAAGAAAGAACTCAAGTTGTAAGCTAAGTAATTCTATATCGTTTGAGAGTTATGCCGAATTGCGCAATCGAATCGAAATTTTACGCGTAAGAAAGAACTCAAGTTGTTAGCTAAGTAATTCTATATCGTTTGAGAGTTATGCCGAATCGCACAATCGAATCGAAATTTTACGCGTAGGAAAGAGCTCAAGTTGTCAGCTAAGTAATTCTATATCGTTTAAGAGTTATGCCGAATTGCACAATAGAATCGAAATTTTACGCGTAAGAAAGAACTCAAGTTGTTAGCTAAGTAATTCTATATCGTTTGAGAGTTATGCCGAATTGCACAATAGAATCGAAATTTTACGCGTAAGAAAGAGCTTAAGTTGTTAGCTAAGTAATTCTATATCTTTTGAGAGATATGCCGAATTGCACAATCGAATCGAAATTTATGCGTAAGAAAGAACTCAAGTTGTTAGCTAAGTAATTCTATATCGTTTGAGAGCTATGCCGAATTGCACAATCGAATCGAAATTTTACGCGTAAGAAAGAACTCAAGTTGTTGCTGACTACTGTACAAGCAACGAGATTTCATATCTTATTATTAGCGTTATGTCTTTCAAAGTTCGAAAGATAATTTTGGGACATCTGTTTTATTGTTCATGTTGCAAGAAAAGAAATTTTCTTGCGATGAAAAACAATCCTCAATTTATTTTAAATACATTTGAATCATGTAAAACATATAGGGATATTTTACAAGTATATATGCAGGGTTTTATATTTTTAGAATCTTTGGGAAATATTAGTGAAAAACAGTCACATTATATGGGTCATCAACTATTATTTAAATCAGAAAGACTAAACCCTTCTCAAATTCTGACCAATTCTAAATAAAATTAACCGTTTGCTTACGGTGCTTAGTAGGATGAAGTGATTCTGGTCCACTTATCGTACTATCCGAAAGGTTAATAAAAAATTAGATAGAGTGTGTTAGCGATTTTCTTGGCGCCGGCTGGGATCGAACCAGGGACTTTTGAGACAGTCGACATAAGTTCGAACCACTTTAGGAAAGGGTGTGGAATTAGATGCTGTGTGGTTGTGAGTGGTTTGCCATTTCATTTCATTTAATGTCGGGACGTTGAACGAAACGATTGTTTAAAAATTGTTGGATTCTCTTCTTTAGGCAGTTTAGACTCGGTATTTTCTGGACTCGGTATTACTCGGTAAACCAAGAAAAACCTTATTTTCGTAAAAAAATGACGCGCACAATCTTTAAAAATTAATGGCAACTATCATTTTGTCAAAAGTCGGGTAGGGCTGCCATCCGTCTAAAGGGGGAGAAAGTTGCGTGGTTTTATAGTCGTATACTAGCATACTCTTTCCGAGAGAGCAATGTTGGGATTAAAATCATCTAAAACCAGTTTATTTGAGGATCTCTTCGTTACTCATTTTGCTCACAAAAATGAATGATCAGAGTTAAAAAATAATAGAGAAACATGTTTTATTCATTTTTAAAATATATATCAGACCGATTATAACGGTATGGCTAAATAAAGAAAAAAATTATTAAGATTGATTAAGAAAGAAAATTTATTACTCAGTAAGGCAATAAAACCTTATTTTCGTAAAAAAATGATACACACAGACACACCTTTTTAAAATTGATCGCAAATGTTATTTTGTCAAAGCGTCGAGTAGGGCTGCCATTCGTCTAAAGGGGGAGAAAGTTGTGTGGTTTCATAATAAGCATGATAGCATACTCTTTCCTAGAGAGCAATGACGGGATTAAAATCATCAAAAACCCGTTTATTTGAGGATCTTTTCGTTATATTATTATTATACATTAGACTGATTATAACGGTATGGCGCTAAATACGGAAAGAAATGTCTTACAGTTTTGCTATTTGGGAATCGTGGAAAGACCAGTCTTCTATTACTTCTATAGAGTTATGATCCAAGACTCTGAAAAAAAAGACTTTTTATCTTGATTGTGTTTCAGAAAATAAACATATTAGTTTCTTTTAAAATTTTTATAAAAAGCAATTTTTTTCAAAAACAAAATCATCGAAAAAATAGTTTCAAAATCGCACGCAAATTATAATGAGTTATTTTTGAAGTTTACACTCGAAAATTGATGTTATATTATGTTAATAAACTTCTGAATTAATTGATGAAAAATTATGTTATTAAACTTCTTTAAAATAAACGATTAAAAATTTTGTTTCTCTAAGTTAATTATTTTAGCGTAATCCTTTACGCATCTATTTGACTACACATTAGCTATTCAAATTAAATTATTTTTTATGTGTAGTTCTAATTCAATTTTTAGTTGACACAGAAATTTGCATTTCTTAAACATATAATTAAATTATTAGCTGCCGAATATTCCTGAATTTTAACGGAAATAATATTCTAATTTCTAGGTTTCGTAAAATTTGTCAAGAAAGTGACAATTCATAAGAGAAACTTTAGAGCTGAAAATAAAAAGGCTAAATATCGCGAGAAAAATAAATAGAGTAGCGAACATATTCATATCCTAGAGGCTGTATTAGAGAAGCTGAAAAACTCTCTAAATCTCTAAGCAAATTCATGAGCTACCTGTTCGAAAAGGCTTGTAAATTGGATTGGAGAATGAAAGGAATAAATAACTGTCAAAAGCAGTAAAACCAAGTAGTATCTGTGTTAATACAAATAAAACTGGTTCTGAAATCGAAGAGATGCATAGTAGATGTTGAGATCAAATGTATAAATATTGCTAATAAGCTAATATTTTTAAAAATATATCTTTGATTAAATTATTATGCTCTCTACGTTAGCGCATAATTAGATAAATGTAGTACATTTACTTTTATAATGTACATTTCTTATGACTTTTCTTTCTGCAACATTTTCCAAATGGAGATTTTTACGTATATTATTTAGTCTTTGGCAGATTTTGGTCATGCGATGTTGAGTTTACACAAAATTTTCATAGTTGTGAAAATATATAGTATTCAGGTTTTGCACATAATCTTAAATCAAGTATTCTAAATCTATGGAAAATGTTGTATAACTTAAACAATTAGTTAAATTTTGGTGAAATATTTTTTAAACTTTGCCATGAAATTTTTTCTATGTATTTAAAATTTTGTTACATTTATATTGTAAAACTATAATAGCTTTATTTCTATAATAGCTATATAACCATGATAGCAAGTTTCGTAGTTATATAGCTATTACAGGCATATATCTTACATAGCTATTATAAATATATATCTTATATAGCTATTATAGATATATATCTTATATAGCTATTATAGATTTCATAGTTATATAGCTATTATAATAGCTATATAACTATGATAGCACTAGCAATTGTAGTAAGTTTCAATCATGTTTTGTAGATTTTTTCACATATTTTCTTTTATTTTTTGATATCTAATAAACAACGATTAGATTTTAAAGAACCATCATAAATCACATTTTCTATAAATTACATTTGTATTAATCACATTTTATGTAACCCCTTCCTATATTATTTTTCTCGTTTCAGAAATTACACTAAATAAAATTATTTGATACTGTATATGATTATTGATTATCAATTCTCGCGTTTCAACAACGATTGTTCCACGACAATAAGAAAATCACTCAAACGAGTAATCGAAATTAATTTCAGAGAAATTAGGTAATTATTTTCTTGCCTTTAAGGGATGCTTTTAATATGAAACTAATTTTTGCATTTATACCTTGTTTAAAGATTTATTTATACTTTGCTATCGATAAAATTGAGTTAATATGTTTCTTATATTCATCATGATTAATAATCTAAAAAAATTTTGGACTTTATTTGTGAGTTTATTTTTCGACCACAGGAAGTCTAAATTTCTTGTAAATATACAAAATTTATAAAAATGATTGAAAACTTAAATAACATGCTTTACTATCGAAATTATGTATGCGTTATTTTTGCATTATTCTTGAGGTATTCGATGTAATGTGTAAGAATATTGATTGAAAAAAGTGTTTTTAAGTTCTTGTGTTCTTTAAAAATCCAATTTTTATGCTTTCCTTATAGTATATACGCGAATTAGAAATTTTATTTTTTTAGAAAATAAATTCTAAGGGATACGTTTTGAATGCGTCACTAGCTCACGATTTCCACGATGATGTAAAATTCCTTTGCTCTTGTTTTCGTTTGTGTTTAGTGCCGTTAACAACACCCCCGCACCACCAGGGTGTGGTCGTGCGGGGATGAACCAACACACGCTCAAAAAAAAAAAAAAAAAACATTACAAAAATTACAATAAAAATATTGATTTCTCAAGTATAGGATTTTTTTAATTAACTTTACAAATAATAATTACCCTTAATTAATCTTTGAATATAATTATTGTGAGATAATGAGTTATTTTCTCGTATAATTAAGATAAATTTGACTTCAATGTGATAAGTATAGGTAAGTGGATGCAATGTACAATTCAGTACCTTTTCTAAATTCCATCTCTCCATCGCAATTATTAATTTATATTTAATTTGAATTAAAATGATTTATATAATATAAATAATATAAATTATGGCATAAAAATTAAAATAAAATGATTGTAAATACCCGAATGTCTCTTCATTCAGTTTTTTGTTTCATGTCATTCATTTCATGTTTATAAATCCACGTTCATAAATCTTCAGGCAACCACGAACAACATAAATTATTTGAATTAGCTTTTTACTGTCTACTATTTTTTCCTGTAATATTTATATTTTCTGTTTAAATCACCAAAGGTTTTCTTTTAAAATTAATACAACTCAGTTTTAATTAATTCATATCAAAGTGAATTGCATTTAAAGTGTAGCTACGCAGTGATTATATTGTCATAGTTTTCAAAACATATTCAAAACATCTGTTAAATTATCTAGATAGTGAAAATGATATACATGAGATAAAATCGGAAACAGTTCATGATTATTATGACCTGGGCATTTTAGTCTAACTATTGATATCCAATCATAATTATTAAATTTAATAATAATATCTATGTAATAGATGGTGCTGGATTGGCAAAAAAATGCGTGGTACTTAATTCATAATCGCTATTTTAACACTATTAATTTTACTTCGTACTTCGTTGATAAATCTATTATATATAATTCTCTTACGTGGCTCCCAAATTTTAGCTGTATTTCTTTTCCGCCGGTGGCAACGTTTGCTTTGTTTTGTTTACTTTTTGAAAACACCAAAGCATTCTGCCTTTTAATGATGTGTTTTTGATCTAATATTTATAATTCTCTTACGTGACTCCCAAATTTTGGCTCAAGTACTTTGTACAACTAAATAAGATTCTTTTCATAACAATTAAATATTTACTTTATTTTCTTCATATTTCAGTCGGCAAAGAATTCAGTTAGGTTAAAAACATTTCGCTAAAAAAATAATGAATTCTAAAAGAAATAAAAATAAACAACTTAAAAAATAAAAATGCTGTTGCCATCCATAGAATTTTTTGAAAGTTAACTTAGCAACATAAATCAAAATGACATAGAAGCGCAACTAGATCAAAATTATGATACCTGAGCGCTTGACGTAACAAATCCTTTAATTCTATAAGTGTTGTATCGCCAAAAGCCCAAATTAATAATTGTAATTTTAAGAAATTCTTTAAAAATTTTAAATAAACAACCTACTTCTACAACTGATTCTTGAAGAACTTGGCTCATTGATTAAAAATATTGTTTTAATTTTACAGTACTAACTTTACTTCTACTTTCATTATTGCTATGACCCTCTTTCATTACATTTTACAACTTCATGCTAAATTTGAGGCTTACAACACATGGCTTTAGCCCTCTGGTGGGAAAGACTTTGAAACAAAACTTACAAAAGTTACTTTTTTCAACAACTGAAATTTAGAATAGTGTGATTAAGAAAAATATGTGAACTGTTTGCAATTTCAAATTAATATTGAAATGTACAGGTTTAGAATTTTCTACAGTGAAAAGTTTTCGGAACTTCAGTATTCAAAAAAGTATACAAAAGCTAGACGTTAAGAACGTATCCAAAGAGCGAGCGAAGCGAGCATTGGATTGCGAAGCAATCCGAAATGAACTGCGAAAGCAGTTCCGGGGGTTGGTGAGCGTTAGCGAGCAGGGGGCGAAGCCTCCTAGTTCTATATAATTCAAATGTAGTTCATTTTTTTTATTTGTCATCAGGTACAAAAATATTTTTTCAATATTAAAACTAATATTTCCCCTCTATTAATAGTACGTCGCATTAAAAAAAATATTTATTAAAGCAATTCTTACCATTTTTCAGTAATTTAGCTTAAAAATAAACAAATTTAGTTTTAATAAATAGCTTTTTAGCTTTCTTCAAAATAATTCAGTTTTTATTAATATTCGATAGAACTGTTTTCAGCTAATGCAAATTGTAAAAATGTCTTAATTGTAGAAATGTCTTAATTAAATTGTAAAAATGCTTTAATTAAATTTACGGAAAGTAATAATTGCATTTCTAAAAATGTAGAATTAAGATCGTAGAATTTAACTGAGTCACAATTAATTAAAAAATAAATAAGGATTAATATTCGCGAAAAGTACAATTTAGAAAAGGCTTCTCAAAATCGAACGGAAATGTGTCAAAATAGCTCGAAAGAAAATAATTGTTGATTTCGGAAACCCTATTCAAAATTGAAACAGCATGTACTCATTTTTGAACAAAATGCATTGTATAAAAAGTGATGAGGAGGGAGAAATGTGTGAGAGAGATGTTTGTTTTCTGGAACCGAATCCAAGGTAGTAGGATGCTCTAATTACCATAGTTGTACAACTCAGCCCAGAAAGAGTGAGAAAGCTTTATATATTTTATTCGCTTAAACGTTTAGACATAGCAAAATAAGCGAAAAAGGGACAATAAAATTACCGATCCTCAGACTAAACTATTGGGATCACAATTTCCAAATTGTAGCCATTTTTACCATTAGAATTGGAAATTCGAGTCATAATGTGTCATTGTGGTGGCCTCTATAAAACTCTTTCTATCTCTCAATAGGGTTGTACAGTGAGGCAAAAAAATGCATAATCCTGAATAACTTTTGATCTAATGTTCGGATCTTCACGTTCTAGAACTCAATCTTATTGGCTCAAGGGGTAAACTCGAATATGCAAATTAATTAGAGCAGACGATATTTTAAGTTACGAAATCAGACACAAAAACGTACTTTCTTTGAATAAACATACCTTTCTTTTTGTTGACAGATTCGGATTTCTGTCCCCCAAAATACAGAGGGTAGCCGCAATCTGGGAAACATAGTCCCAATAGTTTGGTCAGGTGAGCAGTTCAAATTTGATCCTCTTAATATTAGTTTTATTTTTAAAGTATTTTGCCATATCTCGAGAGTTTTTTAAGCGAATCTAAAGGTAATTCCACGCAAAAAATAAATTTTAATAAATATTTATCATCTTTATTTATTTTATTTATAATAATCGAAATAATTTTGAATTCTAAGGTACATAATTTTTTAGATCATTTTAAAGTATCTAATTTTACATGATAAAACGAAAAAATTGACTGAAATCGGTTAAATAATACCCCATAACTTTTTTAATTGTTCAGACGACGGTTTTTAATTATTCAACGTGATGCGCTTTTTTTTTTGTCGCTCTGTACAAGTATGGTGGTTAAAGCATCCTACTACGAACACCGGAGGTTCGAATCCTTCTAGCCTCCAACAAACTTTTGACACATTTCTTCTTCCACATCCTATTTGAGACTATAAATTTTGTTCAAAAACGAGTATATGCTGTTTAATTTTTTAACATATGGACTTTTCAAATTTTATTTTTCGACTATAAATTTTTTTGGAGCTATTTTGGCAAATTCTTGAGAAATTCTTTTGAGAAATTCTTTTTTAAAGTGTCTAGGGAATTACACTTATAAATTTTTTTATTAGTTGAAATTTCATATTCAATAAACAATGTGAAACATAACAGATATTGTAAAAATATCATCGAAATAAAAGTAAAGCATTGATTTTATTTTACTTACAAGTTATCTGCTTTTACTTTGACTGAATGGGACGTTATGTTTCGTATCCTGTTACTGTCGAAATCACTAAAATGAGACAACAGGTTTTATCAAATATTCAGAAATAAATATTTTCACATCGAGTATTACAATAACACTTTCTTAACCATGGCAAAACACTATGGTCTATTTACAAACGGATTTCCTATTACAACGGATAAGGCCAATTTACAAACGGATTTCAGAGTTGTTTATTATAAAATGCTTCATTCAATTAGCCACATTTCAAACTTTTCTACATTTTTAAGAGAAAAATCTAAAAAATAAGAGCTTAAAATTATGTATATAATATATATTTAATATATACGCAAACGCTTTAAGTTATACGATTGGATAAAAAGCGGCAATTTCGACAAAAATTGTTAATTTTTTCATTGTTTATATTTAAACTTTTGTACTTAAGGTTATTAAATCTTTTTAAATTTTTGTTTTCCGATATTTAGAATCAAAGTTGTAGTTATTTTTTCAATGCAATGTGATACAGAAATGCGATGGGATGCCTGCAAGAGACATAGTGTTGGGTATCTCAATCCTGATTGGTTGTTGAAACGTGGCATTTGTTCACGTTATCAACTGATCTTTGCATTCCAATTCGAGTAAGCCAAGCCCACCTAGTATCAATTATTTTAAGTGCCATATTCAATATTCTTTCACAAAGATTTCTATTCCTTCACTGTATATTTCTTACTCAACACAAAGCCAGACACGAAGCCATGTAGAACATAAACAAACTTATTATGCATTGAAGTTTACAGTTACACAAAACAAAAATATATCACGGTTACAATGAAATACGTAAACAAATAATAAATCTAAGTTAAGAAAAAGACATAGACGAGAAAGAATTATATTTCAACAAATTTGATACATGATACGGTGCTGTATCTTATTAACTTCGCGTTAATTGGCATTCTAACTTATGTGAAGAAATTTAGCTCAACTTAAAACAGGACTTTTTCCTTATAGGCGATCAACTGGCGCTGACGTCATAAGTCACATGTGTGGGCATTCGTGATCTTCATTTTGAAGTGGAAGTACCCAATTACTTCTTTAGATGCATTTTCAGAAAAAAACTTTAATTTTTAGAATATCTCTTTACGTTAACACACATTACAAAAATTTTTTTAAAAAAGAATTCTTTGAAACTTTGTTTATAGATTTTATCAATATAACCCATGTTTTGGACTAAAAACCGAAGTATAATTAAGTAGGTTTAAGTATGTTTAAAATTTTTCTTTTGAAAAATCAATACTAAACGATATATTTGGTTTCATTTCGTTGTAAAATTGAATTTTTTTAAAGAATTTAGTTTAAAACACAGGTAATTTTATTGATCTAGGAAAAAATTAATTTTGATATTTGTAATCTAAAATTTGTTGACGTTACGTAAAAATATTGTTGTTTTAATGCTTAAGTGTGTCTTTATTTAGAACAAATATTTTAAAAGATTTGTAATGTTAGGTTCCTTGCTTACCAAAAAATAACTATTTAAAAAAAATTGTGCCACCCCCATTTAGAAAACGTAAGCATATTAAAAGAAACGTCTTCTTATTTTTTTTTTACTGTTACCTTGTGAATTTTATTGATAATAATTTTTTTTTTACATTAAATGCGTCTATTTGCATAAACAGTGAGATATAAATATAATACTTGAGATATCGTTTAGAACGGCTGTATTACACAAAAGCACATATCACTGTATCCAATTAATGTAACGTATTTAAATATATTCAAATATATAAATGAAATTCATAGCTCTCTAGAGCAGTGATTCCCGAATGGTGTTTTCAGAAAGTTCTATTATATACTTAGTATTTCGATTGCCTTTATGAAATTACTACCTTTATGACATATTTAAAATAAAATGTCAAAAAGAGAGAAATGAAATATTTTTTTAAAAACATATGCAATTTTTCTAAGAACAATAATGAAAAATTATGAAGTGGAAATGTATTTATAAAATATTGCCATAGTATTTCCCATTGCGCTTTTCAAATCAAAATATAATAATTAATTCTCCAATGAAGAAATATGTTTCCGTAATTACCGTTTTCAAAGTTTGTAACAGTTCTATTTTTTACAGCAATATAAAAGCAAATTTTTTTCTTGATTACATTTATCTCTGAGTCAGCCAAGTCCACTATCAATCATAAAAACTATTTTAAGATTATTAATTAATAAAATGATTAAAAAATCTCCTTCATCCTATTAAATATTAAAAAGTCTGAAAGTCAAAATAAAGTAGTTTTTTGATGATTAATGCTTACACTATTGTCTTTAATTACTTTAATTGTGAAGTCAAGGTTCCACCGGAAGAAGCTTCATTATTTAGGATTCCGTTGCCGAAAAATATTTAGAACAACTGCTCTGGAGATAAAGCCAAGACCTCTAGCATGGTAGTCCGATGTATTAACCTCTGAGGTACTGTGTAACGTATATTTAAGATTTATAAATTGTAAAATTAAGCTTGCAACAATGGATTAGGGGTTAAGGCTATATGACCTAACACTTACACGATGAAAAACATTTTAACTTGTGATCCAAAGTGGTCTATTGTGATACCAACAGTATAAGAATAAATTTACTGAAATTTATGTAGATTTTAAAAAAAGATCTAAAGTAAATTATAAATTTTTAGACATTTAAATCTTTCTTTCTTTTATAACATTTTGTATTGTTGAGTTAACCCTTTAAGGCAATTGGGAGATCGGTGTCCCTTATACATATTTTTTTTCTGGTGCTCAAATTCAAGCAAAAATACATTTTGGTATTTTTTAATTTTAAAAAAACAGACGGATAGTTTAAAAACAAAAATCTGTTAGATTATCGGAATTATATTTGCGTTAAAATATAAAATAAAATAAGTAAGTGAAAAAAAATTTCTTATTCATATTCAAATATTCATTAATAATTGATTTTGCATATTAAAGAAATTTCAATGAAGATGGACTGTTTCTATTAGATCTAAATAACTGCAAATAAGTTCAAATTTGAAAAATTATTGCTTAAAAGTGAGCCGTGTTTTGGAAGATTTCACCTGTAACGCAGAAACAGACACCGGTATTTCCTGTTGTATTTTATAACCTTAAATTATTACAATTCTAAATATAATATCTTTCCCTTATTTTGACCTAACTCAATACACAACAGTAACAAAAGTATAAAAAA
This sequence comes from Parasteatoda tepidariorum, assembly GCF_982258835.1. Taxonomy (NCBI): domain Eukaryota; kingdom Metazoa; phylum Arthropoda; class Arachnida; order Araneae; family Theridiidae; genus Parasteatoda; species Parasteatoda tepidariorum. Next base: position 31,869,885 of record NC_141755.1, read on the forward strand.
TATGTTAAATAAATATTCTGCGTCAAGGGGTTAAAATAACGAAATACGAATTGTTTTACTTTGCATAAAGACGATAGTAATGACATATTTACCTAAAAAGGGTAACATATTTAAATGACGTTTTGAAACGATAAAAGAATAATATTTTGAAACAAAAAGTATCTGGAAATCATCTATATGTAATTGATGAGTTTTGACAGCTAGTGGAAAAATACCAACGATCTTTACTAATATCCACCTTCTGCTTCTTTATTTTAGTTTTTATATAAAAAAGACTTCTTTCTATTGTTTAAGGAAAAATAAACATAAAAATCGACTGGGCTAGCGAGAAAGGGACTGCGTTTGTGATGCAAACACATCAAATAAATATATGTCAATATCTCATACATTAAAACCAAAATGGAAGGAATCTGCAAAGAATTTTTCAGTTAGTTATAACAGTTCTAAATTAAATTTTGCATTAGCATCTTTTTTTTATATTTAATAACACTCCATTTAGTGCAACATCCGTATTTCTTAAATATGTTTTTTCCCTCTAACACACCGTTTTTAGTAACGCTTTTCTTTTAAGAATATCTTTGATTTTTTTAAAGGGAAAAAAGGAACTATTTTTGCTAGTATCGTGGTCATTAACTCTTCAAAATTGTTTAAAGCAGTTATCGGCATGCAAGTTGAATTCTCGAAAACTAGTATTGGATATTTATTTAAAAGCAAATAGCTGAAACCACTTAGCAGTTCAAACTACAATGTTGAAATGGGAAATTTAAATATTTATTTAAATGTAACTCTAATTCATTCTACTTCCTTTTTGTGTGTATATATATATATATATATATATATATATATATATATATATATATATATATATATATATATATATATATATATATATATATATATATATATATATATATATATATATATATATATATATATATATATATATATATATATATATATATATATATATATATATATATATATATATATACGAGGGTTGCTATTTATATTTCTGGCCTAATAATGAAAAAACAAATATGTAGGATCGAAATTGGTTTTATTGTTTTTCAAAATATTCTCCATGATGATCAATACACTTTTGCATGCGTTTGAACCAATTTTCAAAGCACTTTTTCCAGTCCGATTGAGGTAACTCCAAAACATGCGTTTTGAATGCATCAACCGGGTCGAAAATCGCTGTCCACGTAATTTATTTTTGATGTGTGGGAATAAAAAGAAGTCATTGGGTGCCAAATCAGGGTTGTACGGCGGATGACCCATCAGTTCGATCTTTCGCTCCGTCAGAAATGCCTTTGTTCGAGTCGATATGTGAGAGCTCGCATTGTCATGATGAAGAATGATTCTCCTGTTCTTCTGCTTTTTTCGAATTTCTCCGATGACTTCTGGCAAACAAATGGTCGTGCACCATTCAGAATTGACCGTCCTGCGTTGCTCTAACGCCACTGTTGCCACATGACCGTTAATGTTGAAGAAACAGGCAATCATTTGTTTCGATGTGCTTCTTCCTCGAACAACTTTTGTTGGTTTTGCCTCGTCTTGGAAGACCCGTACAGTTGATTGCTGTTTTGTTTCCGGTTCATATGCATAGATCCATGACTCGTCACCTGTGTAGATGTTATACACAGCCTTTGATGTACCTTGAACGTATTTTTCCAACATTTCCTTGCACCAATCGACACGAGCCTTTTTTTGAGCGTTTGTCAGATTATGCGGGATTTTACGCTTTAATGTTCATGCAATATTTTATTGATTCTAGTCATACTAATGTCCAAAGACGCCTCTATCTCACGGTATGTCACATGACAATCTTGCTTTATCAGTTCACGCACAGCATCGATCTTTTCTGGCACAACAACGGATTTTGGACAACCTGCATGGGATTCGTCCTGGATCGAACATCGACCACGATTAAATTCGTTATACCAATTTTTTACAGTGCTGTAGGATCGCGCTTTATCACTGAATAAAGAATTATGTTCATCGAAGCACTCTTGTCTTGACAATCCACGTCGAAAGTTATGAAAAATAATGGCACGAAAACGTTCACGATTCAATTCCATTTTTTGAAAGAGAAGAACTTTTCAATTTACTGTCAACAACACAAATGAAGCTATAATGGTAAATCGTCTGCTGAATTTATGTTTAAAAATATCAAACTTTAGATTAAAATCGTCTGCGGTCGCCTAGCAACACTTACTGTTACCAAGGCCAGAAAAATAAATAGCAACCCTCGTATATAAATGTAACTTATTGTTTTTCTTAACTTTCTTCGTGTTTTCTTATATTTATTTATGTATATATATATATATATATATATATATATATATATATATATATATATATATATATATATATATATATATATATATATATATATATATATATATATATATATATATATATATATATATATATATATATATATATATATATATATATATATATATATATATGTATATGTATATATATATATATATATATGTATATGTATATGTATATATATATATATATATGTATATGTATATATATATATATGTATATGTATATATATATATATATGTATATATATATATATATATATATATATATATATATATATATATATATATATATATATATATATATATATATATATATATATATATATATATATATATAGCACTATAAAGTCAAAAAAGATAAACAAAGAAGAATTCTTGAAAAACAAAGAAAATTAAGAAAAAATAATAAGTTTAAATACTTTTACCATGAGAAAATCCAATTCGGGTAAATACGTGCAAACCGGTTAAATTATTATTATTTTTTTTAAATAAATAATATTTTTCTAAAATCATAATATTCCAATGAAGTTCCTTTATAGTCCTGTGGCAAGTTAGAATATGAAAATAATAAAAGAATGGCAAGTTTTCTTGCCAGTTGTTTACTTCTTCATATTCTTACATTCTCTTATTGAATCAATCTCAATCCCAAAATTGTTTTTCCTAACATTACTAGAAAAAAAGTCTTATGAAGAGTTAATCTATAAATATAATAATATATATAATATATTAATTAATATAAATTCAAAAAGTGTAAAGTAAATAACATTTCAATCGAAGAATAAAATTAGAACAACCAAAAAGTCACTCATAAACTCACATAATGGATATAATGGATGGATCAGTTTTCAGATGGTTCATGTTCGGCAACTCTTCCAAACCAGAGTGAGCTATACGCCTGCCAATAAAAAAATGTAAAATAAATTATTTTTACACCGACTTTCCAAACTATATGTCAGTCAGTACGTTTCAGAACGAATTTAAATGCACCAAAATGATACCAATTGCGTAAATATAACATACTATATACTATCGTATCAGATATCATTAAGTAGCATATTTTAGTTTTGATATTGGTTGTTGTTGCTGTTTCAAATGCCATGTTTCAAATGCCTTTGTTCTTGTTTTTCAGTGCCGCCATCTATGCCAAGAATACGACTTTGCCACACACACACGTCACATTCTAGTTATAGAGCGGTTCCATTTATAATTCATATATTCATTTATTAATCATCAGGTCGTAATTTTGACCTGAACCAGAGAACGATCAATATAAAATTCAGTATCAGTATTGATTTGTTATAAAAAATTTGAGGACTATGTGACCCGACAGATTTAATGTGCACCAGTCATGATTTACTACACGGGAAGTCTTCGGCCAGCGGAGAGGGATTGAACTCACAACCTCTTGGACATGGACAAACGGCTCGGTCCTCTTTTGATATTTAGGTTAGGTATTTATTCAAATTGAAATAATGTTTGAAGTGCTCAATAGTGACAAGAAAATCTGCACATGTTACGTACTTATTCTTATTGAAATATACATGTTATCAAGTTACTCAAATTGAAATAATGTTTGAAGCACTCAATAGGGACAATCAAGGAAATCTCTCTCTCTCTTGAGAGCTAGTAACCCCTGACCATCGTGTCCAAGGGTGATGGATAGGTGAACTTTTTCATTGGTTTTTATTTTGGGTGCTACAAGGGAAATAAAATATCTTCCGTGGACCAGTCCAATCCCTCGGGGTGAAGCGTGTTGGCTCAAGAAATAGAGCATTCGCCTTCCAATGAGGTGAACTGAGTTCGAATCCCAGCGATGGCTGGTCGATACGACGCATCCGGCTTGCACGAACCACAGTGCTGATGTAAAATATCCTCAGTGACAGACGGATCATGGGTTAGAGTCCCCTATCTGTCTGGCAAACCGTGGGAAATTTTCGTGGTTTTTCACTCCATGTAACGTGAATGCGGTTTAGTTCCGTCAAAATGGTTCTCTCCGAAGGCAAATTTCTCCCAAAACTTGATCCAGGAGTTTCCTTTTCTTCAGGATTGTATTCAAAACTACAAGGCTACAAAATTGAACATTTTCGTTTAAATGGCAAGCACTGAACTTTTCATCTTCACTACGGAAGATGACGAAAGTGTTGCTCATTTAACGTTACCCAGTGGGCACCTGTGAACCTAAGTCATGGAGGCGAGCAAAACATTACCCAAGCCACATTGCCCCAGATATCCGTTTATAGGGTGGATCACGCTTACACAACACACTATAGAGAACAACACACGCAGAGAGAAACATCCATGCTCTGAGCGGGATTCGAACCCGCAGCCACTAGCTTTACAGTCAGGCACGCTGACCGATCGGGCCACCTAGCCGGCACTAAATTGAACACTGGTTGACGTAAATCCGAAATTGGGTTGACTGTTCAACGGCGGTCAAAAAATAAAATAAAATAAAACCCCTTAGGGCAATGTTAATAATCTTCCATGGAGATCAGATAATACAGACAGATCCCTAAATACAGACAATACAGCTAATAGGAATTGTCCCTAATTCCTATTAACGCCGAAACACATTATCAACTGTCAAGCCATTCCGGCTGCACTTTTTGAACTCTGCTCATCGCCAGAGGACATCCTATTCTCAGGAACACGCAAAACTCATTCTTCAAAGTTTGAAAAAATTTAGAACAAGATCAAGAATTAGATCAAGGCAACAGCAGCAACAACAAAGAAATCTATAAAAAATTTTAATTCTGGTAAAAGAAAATTATTAGAATGATATTTAGTTTCAGAAATGAACGATAGGCGGAGATGAGATATTTCAAAAAAATATAAAATCTGGAAGCAGGTGTACTTATTATTGTTTTGTTTTTTTCGGATAAAAAAGCCTTCGCATTTCCTAATTCTGTTTACCATGATGAAATTTATGACTCTTGGCTTCTAAACATTTTGTCGTTGTAACAAAGACAAAAAGTTTAGACAACATAACATCACATTATTCTTCCAATTGACTATTTTTAGAATTAAAAAAAACTTTATTCCAAATTTACTTTTCCTACTTACACATTAGTAATTATTTGTGAGTTGAATGCATTAAATTCTAAACTTTGAACATCACTGAGAACCATCTTTTTATCTAAGGACCATTTTTTTTTAAATGAATAGTTGTATTTGAAGTTATTTTTCCGATTTGCGCAAGATTATTTTTTTGAATTCAACGTTACAAATATTATACATTTAGCCAACACAGTTACAACGTAGATAACACTAGCTTCCCCTATTGACTCTTTTTTGAACTAAATGAATTTATTTGCAAAATTATTATTAAAAATGATTATTTATGAGTTTAATGGCATAAATGTCAGAATGTATGTACACTCGAATTGCTTTGTGAAAGTTATCCATTAACGCTTTTTTGCAGCGAACAATTTTATTCAAAAACAATTACTATATCTGTTGCTTTAAAAGTAATATAATACGATGTCATTGATAGAAATGTCGATTTTTGAAACTAAGTAGCATAGTTTTGCCAGCTATCCATTTCTTAAGTAAAATAATTTTTTTTTATTCTAATGTTAGTAATGTTAAGTGTTCTGGTAATATGCATCGCAGTATTCTCTAATGATCATTGCTCGAACGTTATCACTCAAATCCTTTTATTAAGTCTCATAAAATGCATAAGCTCCAAATTTGAACACTTTAAATTTCTTTATTGTCCCCTATGTAGTGTTTCAAATACTACAGATATTTTCAATCTCAATTCTCCTGGATCTAGTGCTGACGTAAAATATCCTCAGTGGTAGACGGATCATGGGTTTGAGTTCTCTTGCTGTCAGACTAACAGCGGGAGATTTTCATTTTTTTCCCACTCCATGTAACTGAGCGTTAGTTTCATCAAAAAGTCCTCCGCGGATTCAAATTTCTTCCAATACTTGATCCAGGAGTTCCTTTGTCTTCTGGATTGGGTTCAAAATTACGAGGCTACGAAGTTGAACTTCGGTGGTCGTAAACTCAGAATTGGGTCGGCAGGGCAACGACGGTTATAAAATCAAAATAAAATAAAATGTCAATTATCCTGAGTTTAAGTACAAACTACTAAAGTTTGTTTATATAGGTGGAAATTTTCATTTTATTAACAAATGAAGATAAAAAAATATGAAACAAGAATTAAATAAAGTTATTTTTTTTAATAATTATGTAAGCAATTATATGAAAAGAAATCACCATAGCACTTGAAATGGTATTTTGGTTTTACTAGTTTTTTAAACAAAGTAGTTTTTGTTATATCTAAAGTAAAGTTCTGTAATTAACAATTGATGCAAGCAATTGAAATAGAATTTCACAAACCATTCCATGCCGGAAAAAAATGAAAAACTGCCAGAGCAGTTAAAAAATATTTTATTCTACTTATTATTATTTTTTAAAAAAGTTGTTTTGAATTAATAAAAAATAAAGATTATAATGTTGAAAAATGATCCAGACATTTCTAATATTTAAAAGCCTTTACATAGTCAAAAGAGAAAAGCTGAAAAAAAATTCCAAAAACAAGTAATTATCCATAGCCTACTAGCCTATATTGAATTTGAATTTAAAACAAATTAATTGCAAATTTTACTGATAAGATTCATCTAATCTAATCAAATAAAAAAAAAATTCTGTCACAGTTTTTGAATTCATAGCATCATTTGCTCTTTTTATCCTTTTATTTTTAAAGTTCTTTAATCTTTTGTTTCAATAGAGTAAAACTATCTTTATTAACTTAGTTAATGAAAAGTAGCATCCATAATAGGTTACAAGATCGAATTTTCACGCACTCATGTTTCATAAATCTTATCTAAATAAACAGTAAATAAATTGAATCAATTTTCACGTAAACGGAAACCATCTCCAAAAAAAATAATACTTACAATATCTTAAAACATGGCAGGTGGACTGAAAACACACCGTCCGATATGTACATTAATTTTGGAGCTCTTGTAATATACCTAATAATAAATTATAGGAATAATACAAATGCATGAATATTACGTTTAAATTCAATCATAATAAATACATTTTTAATTCAAAAATTCACCGACAGATAGCGCAGCAAGTAATAAATTAAATATCACGTCACAGTTTTTTAAAATCTTTTAGGAAATTGAATTCAAACTACCATATTTTCTAAACGTCCTCTATCAGTCACAATTATATGCAACAATCGACAACGAAAGCTGTATCAATTTAAAACCAGTAGAAATAGTAGATGACTTGCAGCTCCATCTGCTAGAAAATATTTGAACTTAAACCAAAAACTCTTTAAGAAAAATATTTATGCTATGTTGCATAAATTGTCTTGTTTAAATAAGCTTAACTGTTTACCTGTTATGAATTTCTGAAAAACTCCAATCTAATTTATAAAAGACAGTATTTATAAAACTCTTTCTTTGAAGGGGGGGGCAGATTTAGTTTTATGAAACTCTTTTAAACGTTTCAAATAATTTAAGGTTGATCTTTTCTTTAAAAATATATTTTTCAGTATCAAAGCAAAACCTTTTAAATTTATCTTATCAGCGTATTAAAAGTGTCAAGAGTCAGTTTTTTTCATAAATAAAATAAGTTTTTCATTTTGTAGACGAATTTCAACACATTAAATATTATTTTAATATCAATGATTACATTTAATCTAATTCTTTTAATAAAAGTTATTACATTAAGAGAAAAATATATGTTTATGGTGTTGTTCATGCCTTACACATAATCTTTCTTAATATTTTTCTCGTGAGACAGAAAAGTAGAAAATAATATATTTTTTTTCTAGATTTCTAAAGGAAATTCAAAGCTAGTGCTTTTTTTGTCTACATTGATTGAAATCTAATAAAAATGATTAGAACGCTGAATTTAGGTTTGAAATTTCATTATTTTAAAATTTATTTTGACATTCATCATTAATGTACTTGTCGCAATTTCAGAAAAAGAGAAATTATCCGCATAATTTATTTGCTTATACTCAAAACTTACACAGTTTGTATTGATTTAAAGATAAATTTTATTAATAATTAACTAGACAAATTTCTCTATTTTTGCTTTAAAAAATAAAATGTAATTAAAGAGTATTTTTTTAAAATAAACATTCGTATTTTTTTGTTTAAAATATTTTATCAAAATGAGAAACATAAATAAGAATAATAATAAAGAAAATATAATAATAGAATAATAATGCTAAATAAGGATAATGTTAAACATAATAAGAAATTTAAAAAAAAATTACATTTTAAGCATTGTTTAATTTGCATTTTAAGACCTTGTTTTTGCAGGAATACTATATTGAGTATTGAGATTTTAAATAGCTTTATTTTTCCATATGATGGCTAAAAACATCTTTAAAACCTTATATTTTGCAGGAGTGTTTCCACTACTACTAAAGTAGCTAGGAAAGAAACACTCTAAAGATTCTGAACCACTTTAGCAAAGAAAAAATAAGCATAAAGACAAAAACGAACTTCAGGAAGGATATTTTGTAGGAAAGGTACAAAAAAAATATGAGATCCAGCTATTTCAAACACATGTTCTAAAGAACAATTTTTGGAAACACATATGAACGTTTTCTGGAAACTTCAATAAATTTCTACACAAAAAGAAACTTTAGATACTTTCAATTTAAGTGAAAAAACAATGGAAATATTTATCGTTTTATTGTATATGAAACCCTCACAAGTTTTCAAATATATTTTTCGTTTCTGTAAAAATCAGAGTAAAAAGTTTTATATTTTTTTCTTTTTTTTGGTTTTTTCATACCTCAAATTTATTATTAATATCAATATATTATAGTTTTTTCGCTCTCGCACATGTAACAGAAATTCAGTATATGTATATACTACGATTAATGTGAATAGTCGGTAATTATTAACAGTAACTGGCCAACATTAATAATAACCAAATATGCCAACTAGCTGGTTAAAGTGAATAATTTAAGTGGATTTATTACATTAACCGGTTATAACTAGTAAGAACTAGAAGGTTACTACTAGAAGGTTACGACTAGGTTATAACTAGAAGATAAGCAATAATTATGAGTTTTGGCCAATCTCATTCTTTCGCTTTTTTATTGGGGATATTTCCGTATCGTGATCTGCTATGCCAGCTTCAATCGCCAAGGCGCTAAATTGGTTTTAAACTGGAAAAATTAAAAAACAAAGCAAAAAAAAACTGTAGATGATTGTTAGGGAGTGGCTACGAGTTATACTCTTCGAATTGCACCCTTTAATCCATGTTTTTTTTCTCTTTCTTTTTTTTAAGTTTCTCGCGGGCCAATGGCCGGAAATTGTCAAGACTTGACTATTATTCTGCCACAGATCACGATATGGAAATCTGCCCTTTTTATTTCTCACTTTGATCAAAAGAAGCGGTTATCATTAATTTTGACGGATTTATCACTTTAACTGTAACACATATACGAAGAGGCATATCCATGTCCCAATGCTATATATACCGTTTAGCCACTTTGACCAAACTTCATTGGTTGTTGACCGATTGACCGATTAGTATTAATGATGACCAGATTTATTACATATTATATATATATATATATATATATATATATATATATATATATATATATATATATATATATATATATATATATATATATATATATATATATATATATATATATATATATATATATATATATATATATATATATATATATATATATATATTTAGTACTCTACATAAAATAAGATAACAAAGATTGTACTCACAACGTAAGCAATTTTTTGCAATTCTGAAATGTGCCAACTTCTATTATTTTAAGCTCTGGAACATCTTCAATGTGCCTGAAAAGGTAAAAAGTTTTCTACAAAAACCCTTAGTTTAAAGAACTTTCCATAATCCTCAACCTTAATAAAATTAATATTGAATTTTCATCTAAAATAAAGAATATAATAACGATTTCTATAAAAAAAATCTTAAATGCAAATTTAAGCGTGGAGAAAATATATACTCTAATGCGAATGATTTTCAACCACTTTAAAGTCAGCCATGCGGAGAAAAAAATTCTGGTAAAAGTACCGTACTGTAATGACATTTCTGGTAAAAAATAAAAAAAAAGCATAATTCTGGTGATAAAAACCAAAATATGCGGTTTTTAAACCATTCATTTGATAACTTTTTTAATATATTAGCGTTTTACGGGAAATTCTTGTTTTCAAAATTATAATTTTTATTATCACACAACAAAATTCAATTTGTCGATGGAATTAATATACCAATATAAACAAAACGTATCTTTTAGCGGATAAAGTTTTCAAGAAATATTGCTTCCAAAGTAATTTTGTTGATCTATCATTTGTAAATAGTTTTTTTTAATGTTTAGTTACGTCTTCTGAAATGCTATCCGGTTTCTTGTAAACAACTATAATACACTAGTCTGGTTGGAAAGATCTGCAGTATTTTCTAATCAGTCAATCATTTTTAAACTTATTGCAGTTATACCATTTATTGCTCAATTAACCTAATTTATTTAACAAAGTTTGCTATGTATAATCCCAGAGTAGTAGAGGTTTATTGTAATTAATCTAATCAAGTTAAATCTGATTTCGCAAGTTAACTAATTATGAGCCTAAAACATGTATATAAAAACCCCAATTCAGTATTCATACTTGATAATTTTTCTCTCTCCATTTTTCGGTTTTCCGCACTCGTTTACGATTGCACATATTAATCAGAAAGTGTAAGTTAAATTTCTTGGCCAAATCCTGAGCTATTATTATTGTCCCCCATTTTCTAAATCACACCAATCGATTGGGTACTTCAAATCGCTGATTAGGCTTAGTTTGTCTCTTTGGTGATGGAAAACCTTCGAAAATTATAGATTTACATCCCTGTCTTACTGGAAAAGTAAGTGAATAATACCACAATATGCTTTTTGAAAGCTCAGTCTTTTACCCCACACATCTAGAATAAAGACGACCATTTATTTGCTTTTCGCTTTTGAGTAGAACTTTGGCTTCTCGTAACAGGAAGTAGGTTATTCAAACGGCAAACGGAAGCTATTTTCTTGACTTTCAAAAATGAAGAATAAAAATAATGAGCATGATATATATTGAATAATATATTTCAAAAATGATACGAATAGTACACAAATTGTATGGAAACGATTAATTATCCGGAGATGTACAGTGCGCAGAAAAAGGACGGCACTGAATAACTTTTGATCTAATGATCGGATTTTGACGTTCGGTGACTCAAATTACTTAATTGCTTAAGGGGGTGACATCCAATATGCTAATTAATAAGTGAATTCGTCAAAATATAAAATTTGAGCAAAAATCGGTCGAATAGCTCCTGAGAAATCGAATTTTAAGTATCTGACTTTTTCAAATTTAATTTCTTAGGAACTATTCGACCGATTTTTGCTCAAATTTTGCATTTTGCTTTATAAAATTAGCACTTTTTAAATGATTCGAAAAATTTTATACCTTGCAATTCAAAATTTTTTCGACCATTCTTAAATAAAATACTAAAAAAAATTAATAAATATTCACTAAAAATTATTTTTTGCATGGAATTATCTTAACGAATAATACGAACGAATAAACGAATTTTACGATTAGTGAAATTTATTTTTAATTCGCTTAAAAAGTTCTTGAAATATAGCGAAATACGCAAAAAGTAGAATTAACATTAAGGGGTCCAAAGTTTGGAGCGCTCTCCTGACCAAACAATTGATCCTATTATTTTCCAAATTGTGGCCACCCCCTATATTTGTGAGGTCAGAACTTCAAATGCGTCGAAAGAAAGGCATGTTTATTCAGAGAAAGTACGTTTTTGTGTTTAATTTCGTAACTTAGAATATCGTCTTCACATATCAGTACTTCCTCGGACTATTGAGATTGAGTCCTAGAACGTGAAAATCCGTAAATTAGATCAAAAGTTATTCAGGGTGGTCAATTTTTTTTCGCACTGTACATATCAGATCAAAAATCTAAAATTAAGCATGTGAAATATTTTCAATAGATGCATTTAATGATACCAAACTATATGACCTGTTTAAGATTTGTAAAAGGGCAATTTCAAAATTTTTAGCACCAGTCCCAACTTTTTATTGCAAGTTTGGATTTTACAGAAAAAGTACCTAAATTTCGTTTTTACATTGCTTGCTGCATTTTGTTCATTGAAAATTTTATTTGCAGATAAAAAATTAAAATTTCAACTTGAAACTTATGTATTATGTTTTGTTTTAGTTCCTTGTATTTATTTATAAAATGAAAAAAAAAGTTGTTTTTTTGCATTTTTTTCAAAAAAATTGGTAAGATTTAGTTTTTAGTTTTGTATTTTTGCTAAATGTGGGGTAGTAAGAACCAGGATTTTGAAAATCAGATACGTCAGTTATCCTCTTACATATAAATGAAAACCGATTAAACGGAAACAGTTATCATCTGATTGGTTTCAATATGAATACATTAATTAATGAATAGTTTGGCTTTATTAACAGAATTATGTTTCTTTTTTATTAGAAATATCTTTCTGGTACAAAAGGGTAACCAGAATTTTTTCACTGTGCATTAACAGAACTATATGTAAATAATTATTTAGAACTGAGAAAATTAAATTTCTCAGTTTCAAAATATAGTTGCTCTGAATGCTTTGTATTTGTTTCCCAAAAGCGTGCGAATATGCAAGGAAATGTAGAAATTAAGGATAGGTTTTAAGTATTTTTTATCATCTGAAGGTCTAAATAAGTAGTAAAATAAGAAAAGGACGAACTTGTTTTGTTGAAAATGCACTTGGGAAAATTAAAGTACTTTACTAGATTAAAAGCGTTCCCTTTGCGTTGATAGTTGATGGTAGATCTTCTAGAAATTAAATAAATATATTTCTTTAAAACTGCGCATTAACTATAAAAATCCATGCATGGATAATTTTTTACTAGTTATGGTAAAAACAAATAAATTTGTATTGATTTAAAAGGAAAAACTTAGTTTGGTCATTTGAAGAAATTATAATTTCTGTACAGAAAAAAAAAACACACTCTAACGAAACTGGATTGCTTGATGTGTAGAAAAGGTAAGCTCTTCTTCAATGCAGAAATTTGGCGTTGTACATACTTTAAAATATGAGGTTATAAATTAACAACGAGTTATTATGCTGCAACAGCTAACGAATGAGTGTTATATAGAAAAATGTAACACATATTATGTGTTAACTGTTGCAGTATAACTCGTAGTTAAACTGAGCTGCGAGTTTTTATACTGCAACTGTTTGAAAATCATTCGCAATCTAAAAGTTAATTAAGTGTTGTTTTAATTTCACCGCGTTATCGTATGACATTGAAAAATGTGTGTGCTTTTATGATTAATAACTGTAAAGGAGAAAAAGATTGTACAATTTAATAAACAAATGGCTCCTTAAGTGGTGCGATTAATTAAGAACCATTTAAATATATTTTAAATTTTATTATAAAATATTTTGTGATTTTGTATGCTTTATTTCCTTTTTTAAAAAGTCTTTTATTTAAGAAATGCATTAGATAATTTAAATTGTTAGATTTATGAATGGTGTTTTTAATTTATATGATATGCAGCAAAAGTGTGCAAAATTTTATAGTTATTTCAGCAGTGTGTTGTTAAATTTCTTTTCCTAGTAATTTAGCTTTAAAAAATATGCGCTTCTAATTACTAGATAACAAGAAATAAAAAAATATTGTACTATTTTATGAACAATACCTAATAAAAGTCGTGATTTTGTAATTTTTTTATGTTGCTTCAATTTAAAATCATGTTATTGTAATAAGATGATAAAATAAGCATACATTTCATATTTCATGTAATATTTTATTCAAAAGTAATAGATTGTAGGGACATATTATTTTTAAATTTGAAAGCCTATTTCATAATGTTTTTCATGGAAAAATAAGTAAGCAAATTTATTCTATGCATTAAAATAAGGGAAAAACACTTTTAAAAATTGAAGCATTTGACTCATGTCTAAGTTATGTTTTTATTGTATCTTGCAAGTGATTTTTCTAAACTATACACATTTTGATCTCCAAGCCAAATAAATAAAAATCCCCTTTAGTTTTGTTTAAGAATAAATAATTAAAATAAAATTATTCAAAATTAGAAAGAAATAAAATTATACAAGGAGAAAAAATTCTGGTAATAAAACGAAAATACGCAATATTTAAACCATTTATTTGGTAAAATTTCCGTTGATAAGCTAACTGCTTAAAGGAGATTCTGGTTTTCAAAATTGTCGTTCTTACTATCACGCAAAAAGTGAAAAAACAAAACTGAAAAGTAAATTTAACCAAATAAATGGTTTTTATGCCAGGCTCTAAGGTATGATGTTAAAATTACCAAATTTTACCACATTTGCCAAATTTTATCACATATTATAAGACAATATTTCATATTTAATTTTGCCAAAACTATTACCGAAGCACTTTCGTAAAATTACCGAGCTTTTTTGTTCTCCCGTAAAGCAAGAAACACGAAGAAAATTTACAATATTCTGATACTTTTGACCTTATTTTTTTCTCAGTATATTAAAAACCTGCTTGGTTAGAATAGGAGTTATTAAAAGTGCTTTTTATTGAGTTGTATAAGAAAGTTTGATGATTTACCAGTTTTTTATGACATTGATTAAAGAGTATTCCTATGATGCATAGAGAAAACCATGTGTTATGACAAATAGTGATAACTATGAACATTGATTTTCTCTCAATGATAAGGACAACTCGAATGTGATAATTTTGCACGTATTATCGATAAAGATGATTACAATATTATCCTGTGTGCTAATACATTTCATATAAAAATTATTAAGGTAGAAAGAATGTAATGGTAATATATTGTAAATAGTAATATTGTAAAATATCAATGATTTTTTACTATTCATCAATATATTGACAATTCGATTTCACCCAGAGCTAATAACGATTTAAATCGTCATTTTTCTTAAACAGTTCACTTGTTTGAAGAATTTTCGCAAATAAGTTTCTTTTAATTCAATAAACTTCATTATAAACATATTTTTATCCGAGAAAAAAAACTAGTTTATCATTTCAAGTTTCGACAGGCTTTTGCAAATAGATTGAATGGATTTACATACAAAGAGGGCTTTTCTTCGTAGTATTAGTACTTACAGATCTTCAATTGAAGCTGCAAAGTTTTTCAAAGAATCATTCCTCAATACTTCTATTCCCACAGAAGTCAATGTTCTATAAAAAAAAAGTAAATACATAATTAGAATATATATATATATATATATATATATATATATATATATATATATATATATATATATATATATATATATATATATATATATATATATATATATATATATATATATATAAGTTCAAAATGAAGAATAAAACAAAGAAAAATTATAGACATATGAAAAAAAGGGGGTGGGAAATAATAAGTAAAAAAAAACAACAAACATTTTATTTAAAAAAAAAAAAAAAAAGTGAAATGTTAATTAAAAATGTTATATATATATATATATATATATATATATATATATATATATATATATATATATAGACACATATAAAGAATAATTTTTATCTTAGGATAATTATTCTTTATTCAGAAATATCGCATTTATAGCAATAGATGCGTCTTGTTAACGACTATTTGCTTTTACCATTCTTGTTTCTCTACCATTTAGTTTTTTATAATCCACCAAAATCTACAGACATAAACATTATTGAACATATTTGGGATGCCTTGCAACGTGATGTTCAGAAGGTTTATGGACAGCCCTGCAGGATTCATGGTGTCAATTATCTCCAGCACTACTTCACACATTGATCGAATCCATGCCACGTCGTGTTGCGGCACTTCTGCGTGCTCGCGGGGGCCCTACACGATATTATGCAGGTATACCAGTTTTTTTTGGCTCTTTAGTATATATATATATATATATATATATATATATATATATATATATATATATATATATATATATATATATATATATATATATATATATATATATATATATATATATATATATATATATATATATATATATATATAGTCATTTGAGCTGTCAACAACGTTTATATATAACGTCCAGGGCACAAAATAAAAAACGGACCACCCTGAATAACTTTTGATCTAATGATCGGATTTTCACATTCTAGAACTTCAAATATGCTAATTAATTAGTGTAGACGATATTTTAAGTTACGAAATCAGACATAAAAACGTATTTTCTCCGAATAAACAAACCTCTCTTTCAACGGATGCGGATTTATGACTCCCTAAATAGGGTGGCTACCGTCTGGGAAATATGGGCCCCATAGTTTAGTCAGGAGAGAGGTCTGATTTTAAGACCCCTTAATATTGATTTTATTTATCTCGAGAAACTTTCTTACGTTATATATATATATATAACTATAACATTCGTTTAATCAAAAATAATTCCATAAAAAATTACGCTTTCAGTAAATATTTCCAATTTTTTATTACTTTTTTAATGATAACCGAAAAATTTTGAATTGTTAGGTATAAAATATTTTTACATAATTTTGAATGGGAAACGAATTTTGAGCGAAGTTGGTAGAATAGTTTCTGAGAAATTGAATTTTTAAAATAAGGATTTCTTAAAATTTGATTTTTCCGAAACTATTTGACCAATTTCATACAAACTTTGTATTTTGCCATTTAAAATTACATTCTTTAAAATGCTGTAAAAAATTGCATGCCTTGCAATTCAAAATATTTTCGACTAATATTAAATAAAATAATAGAAATTAAAATTTTTTTGGAATAAAAGTGATATTTCGCAAGTCAATTCATACAAGTTATGAAAAAGATTTAAACTAATTTCTTAACTTGAGCAATTTTTTTAAAATTCGCATTGAAAGTTCTAGAGATATAGCGAAATGCGCGAAAAAAAATTAACATTAAGGGTTCCAAACTTTAAACCGCTCTCCTGAACAAACTACATACTTGTTCGGGACCATATTTCCCAGATTGCTGCTACTCCCTATATTTTGGGGGTCAGAAATCCAAATCAATCGAAAAAAGGGTATGTTTATTTCGAGAAAATATTTTTTTGTGTCTGATATCGTAACTTAAAATATCATCCGCACTATTTAATTAGAATATTTGAAATCACCCTCTTGATACATTAAGATTGAGTTCTAGAACGTAAATATCCAATCATTAGATCCAAAATGTTTGAAGGTAGTCCGCTTTTTATTTTGCGCACTGTATTTCAGCAGGGTCGTCAACGTTTTACAATTACCGAACTGACAGATATGCATCCAGTGGTCTTTTGCATCTATCTCTGGGTAACTTCAGGGATACAATCCTTCTGCTGCTCCATCAATCCGTACATCATGTGCATATCTGCCAGATCAAATGATTGCGTCAATCCGAGTCCTTTATTGCTGTTGTAAACAAAGACGTTTTCGACCGTGTGTTGCAATGCAAATCTCAATCCTTGTTATGTTTCCAATTAAAGTTTTTACCAACAATCCTTAGGTACCCTGTATAAATAGCTGCGTAGCAGTAGTTTTACAATTTCTAAAGGATCTTGAATGCTTTCAAGTATTATGATTGACTACTTAAACTCATTCCAGAGCCGTTTGAAGTGGTGAACTTATTACAACTTCTTGCCATTTATAATGAGATAAAATTTGACTTTACATTTATTGAATAAAATTTTATAACAAAATAATTCACCGCTTGGAGGCGCTTTAATCGACGTATGTTTGATATTCATTATAAATATTAAATAATAAAAAAGATCATTAAAATTGCACAATATGGCTCCCTTCATGATCAACAATGTGCTCAAATCGCAGAATCATATTTTCCACATTTACAACGGAGTTTTGCTGGTTTTTATAGAATAATTTTTTATAATGTTTTTCTTTGCAATGGCAGTATGGTGTGTAGAGCAGCTTTTTTATTCTCAGATTATTCCTAATAAGCATGTGCTGTCTCACTTTTTCGATGTATGCATACTAGGCACGCGCAAAAAACAGCATTTCTCTTATAGCGCCATCTATTGGAGAACTTTTTTAGTAAATGTTTTATTTAACAAAATAATTGCAAGCATATCATTTGTATTATCAGTAGTTTAAATTTTATAATTTTTTGATCTAATAAAGCATATTTTAGTGTTCCGAAGTTCGAAATTTATTTTTTGTTTTGGCCTTGTATTTATGAACCTAGTATTAAAATGTTATTATTGTTAATCTTGAAATACATTGTTGACCTTGTATTTATTGAGTTCCTCGTAAATGAATTCATTGTCAAAGTTGTACTCAATGTTACGAAAATGGAAAATTGTGAGAAAATTATTTTTTTTAGCTTCGCGTGTATATACGTATAAATCTTATAAACACAAAACGTTATTTAATAGACCATATAAATCGTTTATATTTACTATAATTCCACAGTTTCTATGAGTTAAATAAGTAAATATGCATGTTTCATAAGTTATCACGTTCTGTTTTGGAGATAATTTGTATTGTGTGATATTTTTTTCAGGTCAATGCTAAGTTTATCAATAATCTTGTTACAGAAGTCTTAAAATAATATGTTAGTTTGAAGAAATTTATTACAAATTTAGAGAAGTTTAATTAAATATGAAAAGAATTGTTTTCTATGGCATCTAGTAAAATAATTGTCGCATAATTTTTCAATGCGTTCAAAATAGTTTACAGTCCTTTGTAATGAATTTTTTGATACGCAAAATAATACTTTTATTTTTCTGTCCTATGTGTCATTGTTCATTTAATTAATTTTTTAACAAAGTTTTATTTTAAAAGCATACATGTACGTTTATAGTTATTAAGTACAGCATGATGGTGTTTTTATTAAATAAAACCGTAATTTAAAATTGTGTAACTTTTTGCTTTAATCATAATTAAAGATTAAGTCTTTTTCATATTTAATTCAACTAAGCATAGAAGTTTTTCTCAAACTTTAATTAAAGAGTTAAATTTCTTTAAAAAAATTTTTTTTCGATTGGTAAGGTTTTAGTAATTAATAAAAAATGTAAAATAGAATTTTATCTTAAATTAAAAAAAATAGAAAAACAATTTTTCGAGTAATTCTAAGAGATCTAATGACCTATGAAATAAAGCACATTTTTTTAAAAATAAAATTCAATAATCTTTACTTTACTCATAAAAATTTTTCTCAATTAAATGAATTATTCGTCATTTTTAATATTTTAAAAAGTACTGAAAATCGAAAGAAAATTAAATTTGTTTTTAATTAAAATAATATTATTTTTCATGGTAAATGTAATTCCATTTATGCTCTCTTTTTTTTTTAAAAAAAAAAGTGAATGGCTAATGAATTAAAATAAGAAAATGCGAAGACAAAAATCTTTAGCTCCGAAAATCTTATATGTACCAACGAAACTTTTTCCTTGCTTATTATGATTA
Source organism: Parasteatoda tepidariorum (assembly GCF_982258835.1). Lineage (NCBI taxonomy): Eukaryota > Metazoa > Arthropoda > Arachnida > Araneae > Theridiidae > Parasteatoda > Parasteatoda tepidariorum. The sequence goes on from NC_141755.1 coordinate 31,889,631, forward strand.
TAAAACGCTTTTTATAAATGATGTAAAATACGGTATAATAATCAATAAACGGCACTGTGCGATTTTGTTAAGATGGAAATTTTTGAAACTTACAATCTATAAATATACGTTGACAGGGGGGGGGGTTTAGGGGTTTAAATCCCCCCTTGAGCTCAGACAAAGTGAATTTACAAAATAATCCAGACAAAAATAAAAATGTTAGTAGGGATTATGCTATATATTTTTATTTGCCTTATGCCTACTTTTTTTTTCTCACGGTATTTCTCAGAATACTGATAGAACATTTACTATAATAGGGTTGTATTTTTGAAACCAAATTCACGTGATACTGTTACGGGCGAGCCCCGATCACTGGTTCCTTTTTGACCTGCCAATCGCGATAGTTTTCGAGACTGGCTGGCATTCGCGAGGTCTGGAATCCTAGACGTTCTGTCGTCTTTGAGACAATTCGAGAATTTTGTAGATGCGGTTAAAAAAAATTATATGAAAGGGGGTTACATTTATTTTCGATTTTAGTCAGACTAAGAGTTATCTCTGCCGCTTGTCCTTCGGAGCTTGTTTCTAAATCTGTTTTGTTTTGGAGACTCTGTGCTCGTTGAAGTTATTCATTCCAGCTCGAAACTTTGAGATCGTAGCTTAGTGGATATTTCTGTGCCAATATATATGTATATATTTTTGCTGTTCTTGGATCTTTAGGATGTCTAAACGCAAGAATTTAACAGTTTTTAATTACTTTGAGAAAAAATCACGACCTGAAATTAGTGAGGTGACAGCATCTAGTACCAATGTAAGTTTTTCTGTTGAACAGAAATGTGATACTTCCGTTGAAGAAAACGTTTCTAGCGTAACAGAATCTGATGAATGTGAAAGCGGCCCTCAAAGTGTTACTTCATATGACATTGGACTTTTTTCAGAAGATAATACATGCGAGGATAAAAAACTGGATATACTTAAAAATGCTTGGGAACCCAATTCAGCATTTGTTTTTCCTGAAAAAGAAAAAAGAAAATTGAAATTTCAGTACAAATGGCTTTATCGCTGGAAATGGCTTGCATATTCAGAGGTTAAGGGTGGTGCTTTTTGCAAATTTTGTGTACTTTTCACCCCAAGTGGTGCCGGTTCTGGAAAGCAACCTTTAAGCCAACTGTGCAATGTAAAATTTGACAACTGGAAAAATGCTGTAGAGCGATTTTCTGAACACGAGAAATGTCTTTATCACAAAAAATCGATCGAAACTGCTGGGACATTAAACGATATTTTATTTGGAAAGATGAAACCTGTGGGTGAACAAGTTGACAGTGCAGCAAGCAGAAGAAAATTAGAAAATAGAAAAACCATTACTCCAATCATTGAAACCATCCTATTTTGTGGAAATCAAGGTCTCGCTCTAAGAGGACATAAGGATTCGGGAATAATTGCTGAACAACCAGGTGAAGAGAACGACGGAAATTTTCGGGCATTGCTTCGTTTCCGGAGTAAGAACGATTCGACTCTTAAGAACATTTTAGAGTCAGGCAGAAAAAATGCTCAGTATACTAGCCCTCGATTTCATAACGAAGTTATTGAGGTTTGCAATATTTTAATCCTGCAAAAACTAGTCAGCAAGATTAATGATGCAACTTGCTTTTCCATTCTTGCAGATGAAACAACTGATTTTGTAGGTATAGAGCAATTATCGTTATGCGTTCGATATGTCGATAAAGAAAATTTTAACATCACCGAACAGTTTTTGCAATTCATTCCGGTGCATGACTTAACCGGAAAAGCAATAGCAACAACAATATTAGACCAATTACAGTCTACGAAAGTTGATATAAAAAAGTTACGTGGACAGGGGTACGATGGTGCTGCATCAATGAGTGGAAAAATTAATGGTGTACAAGCCCACGTAAGAAGTATTGTCCCATCAGCACCCTATGTACATTGCTCTGCTCATAGCCTCAATTTGGCTGTATCAAATGCATGCGAAATAACTGGCATTAGAAATTGCTTAGGGACAATTAAAACATTATACGACTTTTTAAATACGCCAAAAAGACAGTGTGTCCTATCTTCAGCAATAGAGGAGATGGAAACCAGCTCTAAGAGGGAGAAAATTAAACAGCTATGTGCAACCCGTTGGATGGAAAGATACGACTCAGTAACCGCTGTGGTGGAACTTTTCGAGCCTATCGCCGAAACACTACAAAAAATATCAGAATGGAAGGATAAGGAATCAGCTACCCAGGCTAATTCTTTACTGTGCACAGTATCTAATTGCCAGTTCGTAATATCTCTTTTGTGCATTTACAAAGTTTTCACCGTAACAATCCATCTCTGTAGATACCTACAAAAAACAAGCATAGATTTGATAGAGGCAGTGAGTCTTGCAGAAGATGTCATTAAAGATCTAAAATTAATGCGTGAAAATGCCACTGAAACATTCTCTGAAATATTCAGCTCTTCTTCTCTTATGCTAACAAGCATTGGATCTTCCACTTCCATGCAAATCCCTAGAATAACAGGAAGACAGAAAAATCGCGATAATTTTCCCTCATCGACACCGGAAACATATTTCAGAGTTAGTGTTTTTATTCCATTTATAGAAAATTTTATAACACAATTAAACTTAAGATTTGTATCGAATCGTGATATTTTGAAAGGATTTCAGTGTCTTCTACCTGCCGATCCTTTCATTTGCCAACCTTCAAACATAAAGGCTTTTGAAGCATTAGTGGAATTTTACGCTGGAGATTTGGATACCTGTAAAGAAAGCCTTCAGTCTGAACTAAAACTCTGGTATAAAAGATTAAAAAGGATTAGTGAAGACGGAGGTAGTGTTCCAAAAATGGCGGCGGATGCTCTTGGAATGTGCAATAAAGATATAACACCAAACATTTTCAAACTCCTAGATATATTGGTCGTTCTACCTGTTTCAACGAGTGCAAACGAAAGATCCTTTTCGACTTTGCGCTGTTTGAAGACTTATTTACGCAACTCAACGGGAAATAATAGAATGAATGGATTGGCTCTCTTAAGCATTCATAGAAAATTTACCCCAGCTGTCGAAGACATTTTAAACGAACTTGCAAAAAAACCCCGTCGTTTGGATATTACAGTATAAATCAATAAATTTTTTAGCGTGTTTGTATATTGGTTTAATTCCCTATTTGTTGGTAAGTCATTTTTCAGTTAAATTCATTGGTTTTCTATGGAATATTCACATTTATATGGTTATTATTTAGGTAGCTGTTACAGTATGAGTAGTTTTTTCTGGCTTGATTTATTCCTACTTTTTAATAAAAATAAAATATTTTACCTCTTATTAAAAAAAAATTATATTCTTAAACTTAAAAAATAAAAACAAAATTTAACTAAACAATGTTGTCGAAATAAAAAGTCAAAATTGTCTAGCTGTCTAAATTAGGGAAGTAATAGTGCTTTATTAATACTCGAATTTCTTTTAGTAACTTCTGAAAATTATGAACCCCCCCCCCCTTGAAAAAATTCTGTATACGCCACTGTACGTTGAAACAATCAGCAATAAAAGCACTTTCTTTTCACGTGAGTTAAATTGAAAAATGTTTACATTCAATTTCTGGCATACACCATAAGAAATTCTGGATCAAATTTCGGTAAAAAGAGCAGGCACTCAGAGTGCCGGTGCTTTTTTCCGTAAAACCCATTTTTACCGGAACACGTTACGAAACAATAAATCATAGTAATATAGTTATCGTAAAATCACCTAATCACTGTAATTAAATATTACTGTAAAAATTACTCTATAATAGTTTAAGGTACTCTATAATAGTTTAAGGTATAATAGGTTAAGGTAAGTGGCGGTGATTTATCCAGTAATTTGATTTGAAATTTTTTACAGTGTAGCATCAAGTAATCAGATTTATATGCGCCATATAATGATTGCAGTGACTTTTAGTGATATTATCTTGCAACACGCTCCAAAATTTTGAATAGTATATGCTTTTTGGATTCTATATTTCAAAATGTGCTTTTAGGCAGTCATCAAATATCATATTTTTCTTTATTTTTGTCAGATACATATTTCGGTGAGAAGATATCTGGTAGGAAAAAATAGAATAAAATATTTCAGACCTTCTAAAACTATAAGGATTGTTAAAAACTGAATTAACTTCCTGAAGGATTCAGCATATTCTGCAGATGTTTTTAATTATAAGTATTTATTAGTTAAGGTTTTAATCACTTTTTTATAGCTAAAAAATGCAAAAATAAGGAATGTTTTAATATTTGTGTATAGTAAACAAACCTTAAATAACTTTTTTAATGATTTGATTTTACCCAACTAAGATATTATTAAATATTAATGATTTGATAATTAATAAGCCCTAACTATTGATTAATCAAATACTACAACGCAGTTTTTCTGAATAAACTTAATTTTTTTGCAGATCACAATTTTTGATTATCCTAACATCATGGACGGCAACCGCAATCTGTAAGTTATTGTACCAATAGTTTAGACTAGAGAGCCATTAAAGTTACCGGTAACTTTTAGAGTGTTTCTCAACGTACCGGGAACTTTTCATCACACAATTTTAAAATTCGTTCTGAAGATATTCCCAAGAAAAAAATAGTTTTTCTTAATTATTTACAATTATTTTCATTATTTATTTAATAATGGTCTCAAATATTTTACTTCATACAGTGAAATTTTAGATGACGAAATGCAACAGTTGATAAAAATAGGTTGAATAGTTTCAGAACTTCAAAAATTTTTAAATTACATTTTTTATTTCTGAAGATATGTATGACCGATTTTGTTCAAATTTTGTCTTTTGTCATTTAAAATTACATGAAAGATGATGTAAATATTTGAATGCCTCACTGTTCAAAATATTATTTGTATTATATACAATATTAAAAATACATAGTTATTGTAAAAATTGTTTTACATGGAATTTTCAGTGGAAAAATAAATTTTATAATTCGATCCACTTAAAATATTCCTAAGATATAGTAATGTAAAGCAAAAGTAAATAAAAATTAATATTAAGAGAACCAAACGTTTGGTTGCTCTCTTGCCTAAACCATTGAGAAAGTAATTTGATTTGGGCTAACCTCTATCTGTTGAAAAAAAAAGATATATTTTTTTCAGAGAAAGTACATTTTTGTTTTGATTTTGTCACTTAATTAGTAATTAGCCCTTGTTACATAATTACTGTTATAGTGAAGAGTATCCTTTGAAGGCATTAATAATGGAAATTGTTTGTTTGCGAAAATTTGATTCTTAGAGCAAAAGTTATTCAGGGTTATAAATTTTTTTCTCACCGTCTAGATCAGTATATATTGTGTTATACGAGGGTTGCTATTTATATTTCTGGCCTAATAATGAAGAAACAAATATGTAGGATCGAAATTGGTTTTATTGTTTTTCAAAATATTCTCCATGATGATCAATACACTTTTGCATGCGTTTGAACCAATTTTCAAAGTACTTTTTCCAATCCGATTGAGGTAACTCCAAAACATGCGTTTTGAATGCATCAACCGCTTCTTAGGGGGTCGAAAATCGTTGTCCACGTAATTTATTTTTGATGTGTGGGAATAAGAAGAAGTCATTGGGTGCCAAATCAGGGCTGTACGGCGGATGACCCAACAGTTCGATCTTTCGCTCCGTCAGAAATGCCTTTGTTTGAGTCGATGTGTGAGAGCTCGCATTGTCATGATGAAGAATGATTCGCCTGTTCTTCTGCTTTTTTCGAATTTTTCCGATGACTTCTGGCAAACAAATGGTCGTGTACCATTCAGAATTGGCCGTCCTGCGTTGCTCTAACGCCACTGTTGCCACATGACCGTTAATGCCGAAGAAACAGGCAATCATTTGTTTCGATGTGCTTCTTCCTCGAACAACTTTTGTTGGTTTTGCCTCGTCTTGGAAGACCCGTACAGTTGATTGCTGTTTTGTTTCCGGCTCATACGCATAGATCCATGATTCGTCACCTGTGTAGATGTTATACACAGCCTTTGATGTACCTTGAACGTATTTTTCCAAAATTTCTTAGCATCAATCGACACGAGCCTTTTTTTGAGCGTTTGTCAGATTATGCGGGATCCAACGCGAACAAATTTTTTTTACGCTCAAATGTTCATGTAATATTTTATTGATGCTAGTCATACTAATGTCCAAAGACGCCTCTATCTCACGGTATGTCACATGACGATCTCGCTTTATCAGTTCACGCAGAGCATCGATCTTTTCTGGCACAACAACGGATTTTGGATGATCTGCACGGGATTCGTCCTGGATCGAACATCGACCACGATTAAATTCGTTATACCAATTTTTCTCAGTGTTGTAGGATGGCGCTTTATCGCTGAATAAAGAATTAAGTTCATCGAAGCACTCTTGTCTTGACAATCCACGTCGAAAGTTATGAAAAATAATGGCACGAAAGTGTTCACGATTCAATTCCATTTTTTGAAAGAGAAGAACTTTTCAATTTACTGTCAACAACACAAATGAAGCTATAATGGTAAATTGTCTGCTGAATTTATGTTTAAAAATATCAATCTTTCGATTAAAATCGTCTGCGGTCGCCTAGCAACACTTACTGTTGCCAAGGCCAGAAATATAAATAGCAACCCTCGTACTTAAGAAAGATACAGAAAATCATTTGCGTTTAACCCAAAACCAGAAAATCCATTTTAATCTAATTTAGTAAAATTTAATTCATAGTTCAGTATTCAATATCTCTTTTTATTAAATATACTCAAGTAAGTTCGTTAAAACTGTTATTTAATTTTGAGAAAGATTGAAAGTTAACGTATCATCAAAACAGTCAATCGTATAAAACTAATTGATGAAAGGGAATAATTTAAAGGTTTTTGAAATTTCTTTCACTTTCACCCGACGATTAAATTGATTTTATCAGATGAAAAAAATGATTAAATGTTGAAAAAATTGATTATTAGAAAATATATCTACAGCTTCAGCTGGTGAATCGTTGCTTTAGTTCACTCATATGGTAATTGACTAACTTCAATAATAATTAGTCTGAAGTTATTAACATAAATACTTTTTTTATACTTAAATAATGACCACTTTTACATAATAATAAATTTTTTATGGTAATAATTTTTTAAAGGAAAAAGGCTTTAAAATCATATTTCCTATGAGAAATATTATAAAAGCATACACATTTCATCCCTTCTATAGATAAATGCTTTGAAACAATTTGTATAAATAAAAGCGTTTATACTAGCTTCAATTTATTTAAAAATGATACTTTAAACAGAGAGAAAGAACATACTTAAAAAAATTATTACATGAATAACGGAATTTTTTAAACATATTATTTTGTTTGATCACCATTTTTCTCTTAGCGAGTAATCTTGCGATAGTTGAATTGTAATTTATATAAAAAAAATTTGCAATAGTAAAAATTAAAGTTATTTAAACTGAAAACATACATAATACAGTTCTTTAAAATTTACACAGCGTTAATTGCATGTCTACTTAAAAATAATTTCTTTCTGCTATCTGTTTTTTTCCCTTTCATCAAATAAATGTTTTTAATCTTTCAATGCCAGTTTATTGCTAACCTTTGAACAAAGCTGTCAAAAAAAATGTTTTCTATAGATTGTGCATAAAAATTTTCATAAAATTTTTTGCTGGAGTGTTAGAAAATTGAAATATCAATAAAAAATAATGTGCAAATTTAAACAGTAAAACGTTTTAATTTAATTAAAAATGTACGGTTTCTCTGATCTGAATACCAAAGGATTCAAATTCATATAGTTTTGAATAAAAATTTTAAAAATATTTTATATTTTTTTGTTTGACTATGGAATTTCTTTCCAGACGATAAATGGCATTTTTTATAATAGTCTTTTAATGTTACTAGTTAAATGCACCATTTGAAAATCTAACAAATATCAAATGTTCATTTTCTTCCTCCGTTTGCCTTGTAAATATACCTTTCTTTAAGTAAAGAGGAAACTGTAGACTTAGACTAATTACTTACTTTTTTCAATGCGATTAAATACTTATTTTGATTTAAAATAGAGAAAAGAGACTTTTGTGATTTATAACAATTGTTGAACAGCCGACACAATTTTGAAATTTACTTCTTTTAAGTAATATGAAAATTGAAAAAAAAGTTTTTAAGGCTTGAATTTTACTTTGTTTTATAACCGTTATTGAACAGCTGACGACTACTAATGTTCAACACCCTAGACTTGTAATTTTGAACCCAATCCAGAAGACAGGGGATATCCTGGATCATGTATTGAAAGAAATTTGTCTTCGTGGAGGACTTTTTTTGGGGGGGAACTAACACGCATATGCTTTACATGGAGAGGAAGAGAATGAGAGCCTCCCACCGTTAGCCTGGCTGTAAATGGACTCTCACTCATGATCCGTCAACCACTGAGGATATTTCTCGTCTCCACTGTGGTCGGTGCAAGCCGGGTGCGGATTCGTATCTACCAGCCATCCATGGGGCTCAAACACCCTATCCTCTGATATATCGCTAATAAAATTTTATAAAAGTAACGAAAAAGAGATCAGGAAATCAAGTCTGTATACTTGAATAATCTCTTAATATTGAAGAAAAATTATAAATGTCGACGGCGCTGTTTTAAATATTCAACTTAAAGTTACATTTTGTTTGACTACGCAAAAGCTATTAAACATCGAAATTTAAAATTACAAAAATGTGTAAGAAAATATACAAAGAATTCGATGGTATAGAAAAAAAAATTAAGATTCGATGTTCAGCTCCAAAATAATCAACTGTTTAACCTTGAAGCAAAAAAATATTATGTGACGTGCGAAAAAGGCCATTTCTAATTATAAACTAAAATAAAAAAAGTTTTTTTCGTAAATAAAATTTGTTCGAAATTTATGACAAATTTAAGTGCCTTAAAGAATAATTGCTGTCAAAAAAATTTATTCCTCTATTGATCCTCATTTTTTTTTTATCACGAGCTTGATTTGATGTCAAAAGTAATAAAAAACGGATAATTAAAATAAAAGAAAGTGATCAGTTGTTGCCATATATATATATATTTTTTTTTTAATGGCGGGCACTTGGAGCTATTGTCCATTGGCCACAGAAAGTGCCAGAACTGCTAATTCTCTTTTCGTTACCCAGTGGGCACCTGTGGCGAAGCCACGGCGGTGGAACAGCGTCGCCCACGTCACACTACCACAACCCGTTTATAGGGCGGGTCACATTCACACATTCACACACAAAGGAGAAAGGACATAGAACACAGATAGAGGGAAGGAAACATCCATGCCTTGCCCGGGATTCGAACCCAGAACCTTTCTGATGCAAGGACAGTTCCCTGCCCCCTACACAGACTGGTCGGCTGTTGCCATATATAAATATTAAAATTTATATAAGTTTTTTTTTAAAAAAATATGAATGTTTCAAAAGAGAAAAATTCCATTTGCAATTTGTAACATTATACTACATAAGGTTATCGTTATGGATTGCTAACAAGACATTTTTACTTAATTGACGACTTTTAATTGTGTCACACGTTTTTTATTCTCCAATATAAATTTTTCTTTCGACTACAAATTAATTATTTTTCTAATTCAAGTAATCTTTTACTTTATTACGATAAAGATATTCACAAAGTGTTTCCTAAAAAATTATAATAATTATATATTTTATAAACAAAATCACCAGGCTCACAGTGCTGACGTAAAATATCCTTAGTAGTAGACCGATCATGGATTAGAGTCTCCTTGCCGTCAGACTAACTGTGGATATTTTTCGTATTCTTCCTCTCCATGTAACGCAAATGTGGTTTAGTTCTATCAAAAAGTCCTCCACGAAGGCAAATTACGAAGGGTTCAAAATTACAAGGCTACGGAGTTGAACATTAGTAGTCCTAAACCCAAAATTGGGTCGGTTGTTCAACGACGGTTATAAAATATAATCAGTAATCTTTCGTTTTTTTAGGAAAAAAAACTTTCTCAATTTCCACTAAAAGAGACAGTTACCAAACTTCCATCACCAATAACCGACAGAACTAATCAGAAATGCATGTGAAGGTGCACTTAAAGTTGATATTTCATTTTTTTTTTTATAAACTAAAAATACAAATTTCAAAATATTCATTAGCTGAACTGAATTGAAAAATGGTTTTCTAATGTGTTTATTTGAGCTCAAAAATGTCTTTCTTAGAATAATGAGCGAAATACTCTATTACAAAAAAAACAATTAATTTATGTCTATATTTATTGACCACCAAAGCATAATTTCTTTTCGGCTTTAGATATACCTTTCTGAGTTGTGATAAATGACTACTTAACAAGTTATCCAGTTTGTCTACACTAGCCCAGTGTGGTAGTGTAGAAAAAAAAATTATTGGAAAATCAGCGTTGTTATTAACCCGAATGGAGGAAAACGTCCAAATAATTGTTTAAAAATACTTAATGAATTAAGAATTATATTTAATATAGTTTTGTAACAAATCTGTAAAAAAAATTCCCCACTAGTCCTGCTCTTTCATTCCATCATTTTCCAGTTATTTAACAAGTTCATGTTTGAATCGAGAGTGCATGGTATATAGATATTCGACTGCATTTCCATTTCAGGAACAGAGCCAAAAACTAATGGTTTAATTTCCGGCACTTTAAAACTTTCACAAATTACAGTAAACAGCTTCATCAAACTGACCAAGGGCTTTTAAGGTTCACGCACTGTTGCATGCATTTGATATGCTTATTCGAATGCTGTTCGAAATTTTGGTGCGCATTGAACCATAATATCATTATACAATTGTTTAAATAAATAATTTTCTAACAATTATTTATTATTTTATTTGATAAAATATTTAAATATAAGGTGCATATATTTTTACACCACTTTAAACAACGTATTAGTATGTAACAAAAATTCAAAATCTGAAGGAAATCGGTCGAATTATTTACCGTTCTCCTAACTAAACCAATCAGAATCATTTGCCTCATTACTGCTAGCCATTATATTCAAAGGTCAAAAATAAAAATTCATTCAAAATATAAATTCATTCAAAATATAAATCATCGTATGTTCATGCAGACTTGGTACGTTTTTATGCGTCAGAGATTTTAGAGTTCACCGTTTTATTAAAATACTAGCCATTCATGACAACCAGCTTGGTCACCTTTTAAAGTATCTTGCACATTATATACATTTCGATGTAACCAAACCGAATGAGGACACAACTGTATTAAAATATTCTATTTCTTCATCCCCAACTCCAATTAGTTTTAAATAATATATTAACCAAATTCTTTCAACGTCTAGCTGTTGCCATGGAGTACTTTGATTTAAATTTTATTTATTTTCAAGTGATATCCACGATATTGTGAAAATTCTTTCTGTAGTGAATTTTAGTAATAATTTAAAATCTGTTCGCCAGCCATCAAATCACCCAAATCTCCGTTAGTATGAGTTCGGGACATTTTAGCATTGTATCCAGCAGATGTATTAAAATTATTTCCATCTGTCTTGAAATAAGATAGAAAACTCTTCCCAATGCTTGATTACGTGCTGAACTACATCTCCTTGCGACCTATAAGTTGTAAATAACTTTGATTGATATTGCTCGAAATAGGTAAGCTCGATCATCAGTGATAGTATGTGGCACCAAAGCACTGCTTATGTTTAGATTTCTACAGTAATTCTAAAATAAATCTAAATAATTACTTCATAACTAAGTTTTAATTAAACATGTCTTAACAAATACAAAATTATTCTAAGTAAATACTTGACCTGCAATCAATTATTCAACGCTACTTAAATTATTACTTAAGACAAATAAATCTAACGTAACGAATTTAAATAAATACTTAGCGTAAAACTAAATTTTAACACTAATTTTTTAGCACTTATTAAGCTATTATTTAAGACACACAACCTAACAAAATGAATAATAACTAAAGTGTTGTTAAATAGATACATAAATACCCGAGTTTATGGAGCAAATATAATTACAATAAAGACAGAACGGATAAAAAGAAAAAAGAGAAAATTGAAGAAAAATTATTGAAATAAAATATTTTTAAAAATACAGTAATTGAAACTTACGAAAAAATTATCAAAGCACTCTAAATAATATATATATATATATATATATATATATATATATATATATATATATATATATAATGAGTTCAAAATGAAGATAAAACAAAGGAAAATTATAGACATATGCAGAAGGGGGGGGGAAATAATAATGAAAAAAATAAGAAACGACACACAACCGGATATAATCGTGTGGGCTGATGAAAAGATTATATCTTTTATTTTCCGTTAAAAAAAAAAAATTATCATTTTTTTTTAAATCAGTCGTTTCTTATTTTTTTCATTATTATTTCCCCCCCCCCTTTTGCATATGTCTATAATTTTCCTTTGTTTTATCTTCATTTTAAACTCATTATATATATATATATATATATATATATATATATATATATATATATATATATATATATATATATATATATATATATATATATATATATATATATATATATATATATATATATATATATATATATATATATATATAAAATAATAATAAAAAAAAGCCACTTTAGTATCTTTATTTTCTAGTTCAAATATATGGCTACAGTAAAAGTTATCATTTTTTTTGCATATGTTTATCTAGTATATATTTATTTTTCTTCAGATGTTACGTTTATCTTCTTCATGCTATGTTTATTTTATGTTCAACTTGAGGATTTCGAGTACATATTTAGATTTTTTGTGCTAAAAAGGCGCCAAACACGACTCCGAATGAAATTGTGTGAAAAGAATTTAAGCTGAAGATAGGAAAGAAAAATAAATATCATGCAAGTGACTGGATATTTCTCTAATTTTACATTATTATTATTTTTTTGATTTCCTGAAATTATATTTTGTCTAATCTAAGTCTGGATGAAGCAATATAATAACTAGAAAAAAATCTTGGAAAGCAATTTTTTTCTTCTGACTTATCTACTTTGATCTCTTCGTGATCTCTCAGCTTCTTTGATTTAAAGATAAAAATGGATACATTGATTTAGAAACTTTAATATATTTTAAAAATTTCTCTGCATTTCAGACTCTGTGTTTTATAATTTTTTGCTTTCAACAAGGACCTTATAATCCTTTATGGCAAATGGAAGAGATATTCTTATTGTGTTGGCTCTTCTTCGTTTAAATTAAAAGTTTAAAAAAAGCCATAATATCGCAGAGTTCAATTGTTATATTTGAATTCACATAACAAGGAAGTTTCTGTGCGTGTTCTTTCAAATGAAAATACTGGAAAAATGTTTTCTTTAAGGCATTTTATTAAAGAAGCTTTTTGTATTTCTTTCCTTTTCAACAAGTCCGTTAAATAAACGATATCTTTTAAAGCTCCGTAGTCACGATTCTTGAGTAGTTAGAGTGTAGAAGCTTATATCTGCCTATTATTATTGGCTTATAATAGGATTAATAACCATTATACAGGATATTATTTAATTGAAATAAAATGTAATTAATAATTCTGAGACCATGTTCCTGTAATCTCAATTAGATATCTGCAAACGATGTTATGCGTGGTGCAGTTAATCAGACTCGACTCACATGAGTGTTAATGCTTGCGTGTATTCAATTAAATTGGATTGAAAATTGGCTCAGCATGCTTATAAACTCTAACCGTAACTTTCACACGCCATGGACAGCCATGTGATTAGACACAATCAGGTATGTAGACACAGCCATATGATTAGTTGCAAGTATACTATTAATCATTATTACAGGACAGGCATCGACTACTTGAATATCACTAAAAGGGTGCACGTACATTTAAAAACGCATCAGTTGTTGTTATTATCATATCATTGAGTGTTCTAAATTTGTTATATTTTAAACAAAAACTACCAGCAAGCAATTTTTGGTCATGACATTGATCCTTTTCAGATTTATCACTTCATCGTGTTCTGCATGTTATAAGTGTTCTAAAATTGATTAAATATTTTTAAAAAAACTGGTGGAAATCACGTATGATATTTTTTAATTTATGCTTTTGCATATAAGTCAAAATATTTATTCCTGAGATAGACAAAACAACAACATATTGATTAATAAATATGTATAAATATATTATAAGAAAGCATCTATTATGCATATACATCAATTCCGGCAATATATTGTCAAGATTAGAGTACTGTTAGGATTTGCCAAACTTTAAAGTTATTCTTTAAGTAAACCTAACGACGAGTTTGTTTCTTTTCAAATACTTGTTTGTTAAGTTGAATATAAATTTACAAATTAAATGAACACGAAGACGAATATTTAAGAGTCATGAGTAACAATAGAATGAAATATATATAGTGGAATAAGTTTTAGTTCTCAACGAAACTTCGGTTTCACAAAAACTGCAAATCAAACATGCGGATAGGAGAGCAAGGCGAGGAAGGGACGAAGCCTGAGTTTTTAAAATTTCGTAATCTAAAATTCATTTTATAAAATATTCTTTGCCTTTAAGGGAATAAAATAAAATAAATAGTTTTGCTCTGCTGAGAATTATTTTTTTTAAATAAAAAACTACATTTTATTAAAATGATACATTTTAGAATGTATTGTATTCAATTTTGAAGAATTATGAAAATATAAATTTTTCCATTCAACACTTACCTGCATATTAACTATTCACACCTTTCAGTTTAGCAAAAAATAAGATATAATAAACCTATGAATAAAACAAATCAAAAAATTTTTCAGCTTCCTTTACATAACTCTTTAAAGAAATCAAGACAAGTAAAGGAAGACGATTCTTTTAAGGAATGCCTTAAAGAAATAAGTAGTAAAATGTGTTAATGGGTTATTCCAAATGCATTTTTGTTGTTAGATATTACATTTCAAAAACTATATTTCCTTATTTCTGCTTAAAAGAACTAAAAGTAAACAAAATAAATAAATAGATATAAAAAATTAATTTCCCTTAATCTCACTAAAAAAAAGTAAAAGCATTTGCGTTTAAGTATCGTTCTTAAGATAAATATAATTGACTTTTTAAAACAGTACTTTAACATTATTTGGCTTCAAATGTTGAATGAAGGGAAAATACTGAACGTAAATAGCAGAAAGCAAGGAAGTTTTCATAGTAATAAAAAAAAAATTATAAATTCAGTAAATGGTTTTGCGTAGATTTTATGAGATTTTGGGGATAAAATATTTAAAACGAATATTATTTTTAAATTTATTACATCATTCAATTGAAAAAACTCGTTATGTCTCTAAAGCATAAATACATATCCATGAGTTTCAAGTTTCTGTCTAAAGTCATTAAGTTAAACGTCTCTCAGAAAATTAAATTTAATGGGAAATAGGAATACTAACTAATTTAGAAATTCAATAAAAATGTGAGCTCCATGGAATATAAGATAGTACAAAATGTTGAATTTTTTATTTGTTATTTACAATCTAATTTCAAATTGGAAGACATATAATTATTTTATGTCAGTGAAAAAAATTTTAAGTTCGAATGAGGATTTATTAGTAACCATTTAGTAAAAATGAAGAATAGTTTAGTTTCTATGAAATAAAAACTCACTCTGTTGTAAAATTATTTATACGCAGACATTTTAGAGCAACAGGAAATAAATTTTAATGAGAAAACGACTAACATATATTGTTTTTATTGAAGAGAAACTAAAAGCAAAAAATAACTACATCGTCTTTCTGATAATTTAAGGTAGTTAAGTATTCCAGCTAGATTTTTGATGACTTAAATACATGCATAAAATATTTTAACTTTTTATACGACATCTTAAAGCTCTTAAAGGAAAAGAATTTAAAGAACTATTAGTTATAATAAATTTAAAATGGAATACAGAACAGCGTAAAAATTGTACAGCGTAAAATTTAAAATTGTTTTTATAAGTATGGAAGATTAGTTATAAACTTCAAATTGACTCATATTTTATTCCATTTAAGAAGAAGGAATGATATGTACTATTATTAATGATATTGTCATATTTCTTTTGGATAAATAAGTTTTTGTTATCCTCCAAAAACTTAGTTTATGTTATTCTTATAAGTTTAATAAGGATAAGTTATTGTTATCCTTCAAAAACTTGACGAACTATTAGAACACCACTAAAATTAAATGTCACATAGAAAAAAATTATCTGGTAAAATTACTGTACTGTAAGGTGATGACATTTCTGGGGAAAAAAACTCATAATTTTAGTAATAAAAATCAAAATATATGGTATTTAAACAATTCAATCGGTAGTTTTTCTGTTCATAGGGCTAACGATATAACGGAAATTCCATTTTTCAAAATTATAGTTCTTATTACCACGCATTTTGAAAAAAGTACAAAAATAAAAAGTAAATACAACTGATTAAGCAGATTTTATGCCAAAATTACCAAATTTCAGCACATTTACTACCAAACATCGTAATGAAACTGTATTTTACTGTTAATTTTTCCAGATGTCATCGTCAAAGTGCTTCGGCAGTATTTACTGACATTTTTGGTGTCAGAGTCAGAAACACGATAAATTTTACTATACTCAGATAACTTTGACCATACTTTATTTTCAGCCACTATATCATACAACAAATTTTGTACATAACTAATTGTGGAGGAAGGATCTTTCGACAATGCCAACCTTCTTCTATCAAAATGTACCACAAGATAGAATCGAGTTAACTTGTCTTATATACTAGTGATTTAATGTTAAATAATCGTAGTGGTAGTTACGCCACAATACTCTTCCACCAGAATTTTAACAGGGATAGAATTCGATACCACTAGTTAATTTATTGCCCTTTTCGCGAAAACCCGGGAGAGCATTTTTGAGTTCACCGGATTTCAAGCATTAGTCGTGAGAGCTGTATTAAGTACGTAGTTGCGTGAGTGGTCACTGCTGTGTTGTCCGATTTATCATTAACAATTGCTGCAATGTTAATGTGGGGCATATAAATCCGATTACACGATACTACACTATAAAAAATTACTTTATAAAGTACCAGAGCTTGGGGAGCATCATCCGTAAAATCCATTTTACCGTTAAATATTATAAAGTAATTTTTACAGTAATATTTGCTTAATTACAGTGATTTAGTGATGTTACGATAACTATTACTGTGAAAAGTACGGTATATCAGATTTTTGTTTTGTTTTGTAACATGTTCCTGTAAAACTGGATTTCACGGTAAAAAATGCCGGAACTTTTCACCGTAATTAGATTCGGAATTTTTTACAGTGTAAATTTAAAGTGACTTTGTAAGCATATGACGAAAATGTAACAGAATTTTTAAACGAGTGCAAATTAAGAGTGTCCTTTTATACCTCAGTTAAACTACAGTTTTTTGTATCTTTACGAGACATTTTGTCCACAAATATAGTATTTCTATTAAATGCTTTACGTGATTTATTTTGTACTAGCTGCTTCCTAAAGTTTTTTTTAAATATATTGTCAGCGTTGACGGTAATTTCACAAGGTGGAAAATGACTGTTATAAGCAAACGGTATTTTGATGGTGATAAGTAAACGGTAAATTTATTTCAAATCAATTCACTAAACTCAGTTGATCATAGCTTAGATAATTTTGTAATTCTTTTTGTATTTTTGTGCATCACTCTCCGTTTTCGTATTTAGCACAAGGGTTTACTTTTCCAGATTAAAATTTTTTTTCTAAATATATTTGGAAAATATATTTAATTATAAATATTAGTCAGAATTTAGAAATATTAATTACAAATATTAATTAGAATTTAGCAATATTACCTAACTCAATCTAGAAGACAAGGGAACATCCCGTATCACTCGGGAGAAATTTAGTCTTTGTGCAGGAATTCTTGATCGAACTAACCAGCATTTGTGTTACATGGAAAGAAAAACCATGAAAACCTCCTACTGTTAATCGAGTTGCAAAGGGACTGTAACCCATGATCCCCCTTCCACTGAGGATATTTTGTAACAGAGCAATGGTCGGTGCGAACCGGGTGCAGAATTCGTATCTACCAACCATCGCTGGGATTCAAACCCGGTTCACCTTACTGGGAGACGAACGCTCTATCCTCTGCGCCACCACCGATTCAACGAAATTTTACAATCATCAGACCAAAACACAAAAACGGAATTTTAACAGTTATAAATTTAAAATCTGAATTAATGCGCCCGAGAAACATGGGATTTTTTTTATGCCTGCATTATTTTTACTATTATAGTCGTATTGCTATTTTAATACAAATTTGAATAAGAAAAAGCGACCAAGCTGGTATGGTATTAAAATCCTTAGAGTAGATATTGAACAGTGTTTTATTAAGTTTAAAGGTTTCGAATTTCTTATTCAATATATTGTAGATCTTTTTACTACGTTCGATGAAGGTGAAAATTGAAGTTTCAAAATAAATAATGTTGAAATTATTGCGAAATTTTATATTTTAGACTTGGGATTTAGAGAATAAATTCACTTTTATAACATGATTCAACTTTTATTTTTCTTTTGAGCAACTCTCGTCATTCATTCGAACAAAAATATTCCATTACATTAGAAAACGTATAAAAGTTTTATTTCTTCCGGAGAAAGTATTAAAAGATTCAATTTGTTTCGAATCAGAAAATACAGATCAAGTTTAAAGTAAAAGTAGATAAAAGGAACAAAAAAAAAACAATGTCTCATATTAGAAAGTTAACGATAATAGAAAATTAAGTCAAAAATTATGATTAAACTTGCTTCTCTTTTCAAATATTAATTTATTTTTATATAAATGAATTTGTTTAGAATGATAGTTTCACACTATCGCTTTATTGGATTGTGATTTTTAAATTGGATTAATTGTAAATTCCAAATTGGATTAAATTTTAGTACTTAGTTGGCTTAAGTGTGAATTAATAGGATTAATTGTGAATTCTTAATTGGATTTATTGCAAATTCTTAATTTAATTAATTGTGAATTAAATTTTAAGATAAATATTAAAATGCCTTCTTTTCGGTTTTTGTAAAATGACAAAGAAATCTGCTGAGGATTTTCCCCCTTCTTAATAACAAGCTTAAAATTTTTTTTAAATTTTAAGAGTGAAAAAATATTGTTCCTAAAGAAAAGTGTCTTAACATTTAAACATATTTCATACGGTTCAAGACAGATAAAGCCGTATCCAATTTCTAACTTTTACAATGATAAGGTTTATTTTTAACAATTAAAATTGTTTTTCGTTTATTTTTTTACCACGTTTATATAAACTTGCCTTCGTGTATGTCTGTCCGGGTGGAATTTTGTAATCCATTTTAAACTAACTTCCCGACTAGCTACAAACTTCAAATTTGGCACATAGTTTAGAATTGGATGACAATGCATGAAAATGAAGAGAAAAAAGACATACAAAGTAAAATAAAATTAAAATTTAAAAAAAAATTATTTTCGAGATTGTCTTTTGTTGTCGATTCCATTATATCAAATAAGTATTACATCAGGTGAAAAGATTTTTATTGATTATTTGGGATCCAGTTTTTCCTCATTCATTTCCAGATTGTTTTGGTTGTCATCAGCATAAAACTAATGAAAGTCGTAAAGATTCGCGATCGCAACGAACTATAGGGGGCGTTGTTGTATGAGACGCATACCTGCGATTTCTATATGAACCGTCATTCAGTTACTCTGGAGACGTCTTTAATGTAGCGTGTAGCATTGTAACGTTCCTTCTTTAATGTGGCTAATTAAATTTAAAAAAGAAAAATGTTTGTTTGATATCCTTTCTTATACAACAGAAAACAAGATGGTATCTCTTTTTTTTAAAGAAGGAACATCCAAAACACATCTGAAAAATATTTGTAAATAAACAGAAAAAAATATGTATCTTCTTATTAGAGTTAAAACCTAATGCCTGAGAAATAGTTTTACTAAATTTAATGATATAACCTGAAAGGCTTATTTAAACTTTACATTCCATAGTTTTAGGAATCATATTACTTCAAACATTAAAATAAGCAAAAAGTATACATAAGCTTCATAATTTTATGTAATTTAATTTTGTAAATAAAGTTTTTTGACAAGTAATTTTATCAAAAAATTTTAAGTTTTAATAAAAATCATTATTTAGAAACTGAAAAACGTAAAGTAAAGAATGCTTGCGATGCAAAAAAAAAAAAAAAAAACAATTCTAAAAATTCATTATATTAAAATAAACGGCTTTCATGTTATTTCTTTTTTGATTCATAATCGGAGGTAGAAAACTATTCCATAGAAAACTATCATCAAGAAAAAAACTACTTAAAAGTAAAATTTTTTATTTTATGAAAAATTAACACTTACCTGCTTTATAAATCAGAAGAATTCCAAAATGATTTGTTCTTCAATTTTTGTTACCATTTTTTAGTGCTACGAAAATGCGTCTTTGGGATTTGCCAAAAATAGAACAAGATGCAATTTTATTTTTTCTGGAGCGAAATATTTTGCCCATTGTCCACCGAAATCCGATAAACTACTTTGATTTTAAATAAAGTGTTTCGTTTTATGATTTGTCAAAAAAATTTTATGTGTAGATTGGCGGCACTTAAAAACAGCCAAATCTGTAGCTGTTGTGGCGTTAATACATAAGTACCGAATTGTTATTCATACTTTATCATATTACTTGAAACATTAGAATATGCAAGAAGTATACATAAACACATAATGTTATACCATTTATGTTTTCAAAAAAAGTATTTTGACAACAATTTCTATCAAAAAATTATAAACTATAAAACGAAAAATAAAGAATTCTTAGGATAAAAAACGATTTTAAGAATTCTTTACATTGAAATAAAAACTTTCATATAGTTTCTTTTCTTATACTTCTTAATCAGACGTAAGAAACCATTCTGTAGAGAACTATCATCAAATAAGAAAAAAAAAGTTTTACAAGCTATAATTTTTTATTATAAAAATCATAACACTTACCTTCTATATAAATCCAAATGAAATATTCTTCGTTTGAAAGTTTTATTTTCAAATAATATGTGCATAGATTACTTTTACTTTTTACTTTTACTTTATTATTACTTTTAGATAACATACCACACATCAAAATTTTTTAATTGTAAGATCTCGATATGAATTTGAATATGTAGCTTAAAAACAGAACAGCTGAGTTCTAGTTGAAATTTATCTATTCTTTCAAAACTAAGAAATACTTACCAAGAAAACGATAAAAAAATTTATTAATCATCAGCACAAATGACACTATTTCAAGTAATTTGGTTGATTCTTTATTGTTGTTTTCCGAATTGTATAGATACAGAAATATATACTGTTCTATAACAAAGAAGAATTCTATAACTATTGCAGTTCTTGACGTTCTGAATTCACATTTCCTTATTGGAATGACGAAAGCAATGTTGACTTCATTTTAACTTGTAATGAATTGAAGACAGAAAAAATTATTTTACCGTAATATACACATCTGTAACAGCAAGTGATCATGAAATTGTAAGTTATGTTGTTGGTAATAGAAAGGTTAAAATTATTGAGAAATTGTTCTTCAAATGCTTGGCGTGTTCTGCTTCAATGTTTGGCATGTTCTGGTTAGTTTTTTCAAGTTCTTCAGCTGTTCCTTAGGGAAATTTCGATTTTTATTTGCTGCTAAGAAAATGGCGTCCGTCATGGCCGATGATTTGGATGGAACTAAATGAAAACGTGATAAATTAATGTCTGATATTTACAGGCTCCCGATAGAGGGCGTACTCGAGCGTTGCGATCGCGAATATTGTTTTTCTATAAAGAATTTTACATCCCTAATTTAAAATGAATGTTCTATTATTTTAGTAGTGGTCTTGTAGTAGTCCTGACTGCTCTTGACTAAGAAAAATAATCTAAATAAAAAAATATATTTTTAAAAATCACGTTTTTTGTAGTGAAGAATAATAATTGAAAAGTAATAATTTTTTAAAAATATAAAATAAAAATGAAAAAAATTATAATTTAAAATAAAAAAATTCAAATAAAAAATAATATTTTTAAAAACCACGTTTTTGTAGTGGAGAATAATAATTAAAAAAAATTGAAAAATGAAAAGCGTGGGGAGCATGAAATACATAACAGTACATATGCACATTTTCTTACTCATACACATGCACAGCCACATATACATCCACATACATATGCATATACACAAACATATTCCACATTCAGATACAATTACAATTACAGATATATATACACACACACTAATATAACATTACTGTTATGTATTTCATGCTCCCCACGTTTTTCGTTTTTCAATTTTTTTTAAATTATAATTCTCCACTACAAAAACGTGATTTTTAAAAATATTATTTTTTATTTGAATTTTTTTATTTTAAATTATAATTTTTTTTATTATTGAGTAACACAATCAGTTTTTCGATATTTAATTGTTTTCAAGAACTGTTTATTACTTTTCAAATCCAGGTAGTCGCTCAATTTGCAACAAAATAGTCTAATATAAAACTATAATAATTGTACATTTTATGAACAAAATGTTTTATATTTTTGTTGAAAATATTGATTTTCGAGAAGAAAAAAACAATGATGAATAAAAAGCAATCAATGGGGGTTGTTGAGCAAAACGAGTAAATTGTAAAGCCTGCTAATACATTTCATAATTCCCTTTAATTAAATCTAGCTTTTTCGTATACTTATTATTGTCTGAAATGTAGGAATCAAAAAAATGAGTATATTGAAATTCTTATTATGCAAAAAATTATTATGCTTCGCTTATGAAAAAAAGAATATGAAAAACAAAGAAAATGCATTATTTTTAGGGAAACAACATACTCGTAAAGTGAATAACATCTTTTGAAGGGTTATATTGAGATGAAACAATCTTAGATTGCGGCATCTGTTTGGTAAACACTTTCATGAGTTACGAGTAATGAATGGGGAAAAATATAAAAAGCTTAAGAGAAGAGTTGGACAAATATTGAATGCAGGCTTGTATCTTCTAATGCACCCAAATGAAAAAGATGGGCAGGAGAAATATTGTCGGAATGTATATAATTTGTGGTCTCTGTTTACAAAATATGAAATGTATTTATTATTTAGAAAATGTTCAGAGAAATTATTGCAAGATTAGGGAAAGCTTTTTAAATATTATATAAGCATATACATCAAAGATTGATAAATGTTTTATGCTTGGAAAAAACGCGAAATGTATTATTTTTGAACAAAAAAATTGTCGTGGGTTAGCTCGTATATATATATCTTGTTTGACTGTATATATATTTTTTCAACTGCATATATGTTTTTTTGAAAAAAATCAATTATAATATTAAAAGAAAAATATACGAGAGTGATGTGTTCGAATCAAAAATTAGTTGCGAATTGAATTGCTAATCAAATTTGGTAAACTAAGTTAAAGCAAAGCGTCGAGCTCCTACTAGAAAGCTCCTACTAGAAAGCTCCTACTACTCCGACGGAAGAAGTGTATAATTAAAGAAAAATGACGACAAAGTAAGAGTTACTTGAAACATCAGTTTAATACCTTTTTTGTCCTTATGGGATTAGCAAATTAAGGAAAATTTTTAAACAGAAAACTAAACAAAGGTTAAGGAACAAATATTTTCGCTTTGTAATTTAAAACGATTCAAATTCTTTTAATGAGAAATTAGTTTTCCTAAAGCGTGAAATGGCAAGAAATAAAAAATTAAACTCCCAAAACCATTTTAAAACAAGAATCGGAAATGCAGATTCTTCAATGAAACTCAATACCTTTTGCGCTTAATTTAAATAAGAATAGAAAATTTTAATTATTTGAGTAAAGAAAATGAATTTGAAACAAGCTATTTTATGGAAGAAAATTTGTTTGTCAACCATTATATTTCCATTTAAAATAAAAATGTAATGTTTCAGTTCAGCTGCTTGTAACAAAAGACTCTAATTAACGAAGGACTGCACTATTTTTAACTTGTTTTCATGTGGTTCTGAAGGTATTGTTTCATTTAAAGTTATTTTATTTTAAAAATTCCGGATTTGCGTCGTAGAAATTTCATTATAGAATTTCATACTAAAGAATTGAGAAATTTCAAGAAATGAATGTAATTTTTTGAAATTTAATTGAAACAAAAAGTCAACAACATCATCATCAATGACTCAACAGCCCAATGGGCCTTATCCTTTTCAAGAAGATTTTTCTAGCCTAACCATTTTCCTGCTAGCGTTTTCCAGTTTTTAACTTTTAAGACCAAAAGGTCTTTTTCTATACCATCTATCCATCCATGCAATAATGAAGTTTGAACGCAATGGGATACCAGTAAATGATGTAGTGTGAGTATACTGATAGGTTGTAAAACGTGACATCTGTTTAAGTTAGCAACTGATCTTTCCATTCTACTTCGAGTAAACTAAGTCCTTAAAGTATTAATTCTCTTAGCAGACACATTCTATATTCTTTCACAAATATTTAATTTCTTTCACTATATATTTCTCACATAACACAAAGACAGACACGACGCCATGTAGAACATAAACTAATTATGCATCGATGCTTCCAGGTATACAAAACAAAAATATATCATGGTTACATGAACAAATAATGTATTTAAGTTAAGTAAAAGACGTAGACGAGAGAGAATTATATTTCAACGAATTCGATGTGCGATACGGCATTGTATTTAATTAACATTCTAACTTAATTCTAATTTAACAAGTTCATTAACATTCAAACTGTTGTGGAAATACTTAGCTCAACTTTAACACGCCATTTTGCTTATAAAGGATCAGCTTTCACTGACGTCATAGGTCACATGTGTGGGTATCCGTGGGTAATTTTTTTCCTGAAGTGCAAGTACCTAATCGTATAGAAATTACCTATTCCTTTCTCTTCAAATTACTTTATTTTACAAATTGAGAAAAAAATAATAAAACTTCTAAATCAAAATGTAAAACAATAGAGTCTCTACCTCTACATCTAAAACAGGTGCGATATAATACAGTAATTGTAACATGCTTATACTAACCTACTCTGAAGATATTAATTTTTTAGTATCAAACCCTGACATTTCTCCCACATTTTGAGTAGTATGATCGAACTGATCTAATCAAAACAAACCTGATTAACAGATGAAACGTAAGATACGTTACTTTTGTTCAAGAAAACAGAAGTCAACATTAAATCTCAGTAGAAAAATTTATCAGGAGTTTCACAAGTCTGCTTCATCCAGTTCTTACTGTTTTACTAGCTGTAATTGAATCAGACTTGGATTAATTTTCTTCTTCATGGCATGCGTGTTTAAATTGGGTAGTTGATGAAATTACCTGTGGAAAAATATGTTGAGTGGGTCTAATCAATTCACCAAATGAGGTTTTCAGCCAAGGTTTACCATTTTAGCGGGAAAAAATTACAATTATTTTAGCCATTCGCCAGAAAAATCTACCTTTCACATCTGTTTTAATTAAAACTACATCGCCAACTTTTGCAGATTCATTATTTTTGTTCCTTTCTGGACGTTGCAATAACTGTCCGAGATACTCACTTCTAAATCTTTTTCTTAATGCTCTGCGTAGCTTATAGTAACATATAAAAGCAGTTTCTTATTTAAATCTTCTTCATCAATATGATAAAAATCCGGAACTATAGTATCGTCAAACTCTTTCAGAAACATAGCTGGACTTGTAGAAACGAGTTCATCGCCTTGCTCTGAAGCGTAAGTAAGTGGTCTCTCGTTGATGGTAGCTTCACAATCGCAAAGTACACTCATCATTTGTTCATGGTAAATGGATGATCGGCATCGGATTATATTGTTTCCTATAAAGTTTTTTTAATTTTTCTTAAGTTTGAGATTTACGTCGTTGAAAATAAGTTCAGAAATTTCAGAAAATAAATATGTTTTGAAATAAAATTAAAACAAAAATTTATGAAGTTAGTTATGTCTGAAAATAAATCAACAAAATCTGTATATGTCGCAGTCTTTTTTTACAAGCTGAACTGATTATTTAAAAGAGAGCTTAAGTCATATATTTTTGCAAAAAAAACGAATATTTGTTGACATGAACAATTAAAACTCAAGGGAGATCCACTTCACAAGTATTCATAATATTTTTTTTTTCATTATGGACCAACCGTACTCTTTGTAACAACATTTTTCCTTATTTGTTCTTCAATAATTGTAATCTAAATGAAGAAATTATTTGTGTACCTAACATTACGATATTTCTGACTCTTCGAACTGATGCAATACCTGTATTTACAAGAGATTAGAAATTTAGTTGTGTAGGAACCAGATGCCCGAAAAAGTCAAGGAATTATCACTCCTGTTGCCACTAGTAGCTGGGGCTCTTCTTAGGTGATTATTCCAAAACCTGATGGAGAAGTTAGACTCTGTGGAGAAGTGTGGTGTTAATGAAAGATTAGTGTCTGTAAATTTTCCAATTCGCCGCATCGACGATGTATTGTGTAGCTTAAGAAATTCAGCTTACTATCGTAATCTAGATTTATTTAAAGCATATTTACATTTTCAAGTGGATGAGCAGAGGAGCATCATCCAAACAATTACCGCACACAAAAGTATGCATCTTATGAAAAGATTAAGTTTTGGAGCTAAAACAGCTCCTTCAAAATGGGGATGTCCTCTCTGGCCCAAAAGATAACCCATTGTACTACCCAAGACAGTCCCCCCCCCCTAAGAACACACCTGTTACTAATAATGTTCAGGCGTAGAGAGGGAGGAAGAACTCCGAGAAAGCTTAGGGGTTACACAATGAGATTGACATTGGCGTATTTTAGTACCTTCGAATCCTGCTACAATTCTTGAAGACTAGAAACTCGCCAATTCTCTCATGTCTTAAAGGAAGTTGCATACTAGTATATTAGAAGTATTTTAACTGAAGCTATGCACTAGGTATTTTTCATGTTATTACTGAAATGAACTTTTTATGGACTTCGTTTTAAAGGAATGTATATCAGTAATTCAGTATTTTTTTATGTTCTGAAAGTATTAATACAAAAAAGTCACTAAAATTGAATTGAAATAAAGAAAAATGTGAAAGAAATTAAGAATGTTTTTCTGAGGTGGTAGCATATACACACATATTTTTTATTTGCGAGAATTAAATTCTTATAAATCTGAATTTTTGAAACATTCGTTATATACAAATAAAATAGTAACGAAAAATTAAAATAAATACCAAAAAATTGCTTATTTAAAAAAAAAACACATCCACAGAAAATTTTAAATTCACATAAATTTTTATAAGTTTCTGTACATTTCTTGCGATTAATGGTAACTAACGTAATGCTTATTGATTTAGTTCTCGATTTAATGAATGCGACTTAAATTAGTTTTCTCGTTCACGACGCATAAATTTTTTCAAATGAAAGTAAATAACCATGTAGTTACGTTTTTTAGGTAACGTCAAAATTAGACAGACGTCTGAGAAATAAATTTGGTAATTATAAAAATTCATTTCCGGATAAGTATCTAACGAGGAGAAATTTCTGCATTAATAAATGAAAAAAAAATCTGCATACTGAACATTGAAAAGAAAGTTTTCTTAAGAAGACTATTTATGAATTTTCTTTTTAAATTATTTTCACCTGAATTTTGAAAGAAAAATAAATAAATACTGATATCATGAAATATTTTTTTTTAATTTACTTTCCGGAGGAATAGATTATTAGTAAAGTTAAAAAAAAAAAAAAAAAAAAAAGGAGACTGTTTATTTTCTTGCGGAAATTTAAAATACAATTTTTAAATTACTTATTTATTAGTAAATTAGTTCAAAGTACTTGGTGCGTATTTTTCCTAATAAATTCCTTGGTACATATTTTCCTTACTGAACATTAAAAATAAAGTTTTCTTAAGAAGACTATTTATGAATTTTTTTTAAAATTATTTTCACCTGTATTTTAAAAGAAAAATAAATACTGATATCATGAAATATTTTTTTTGTTAATTTACTTTCAAGAGGAATGGATTATTAGTAAAGTTTAAAAAAAAAGGGAGACTGTTTATTTTCTTGCGGAAAATAAGTATTTGAAAAAAAAATTTTATTAAAAAATCCGAGTAAAAATTTTAAAAAATACATAGATTTACTTGCGTTTTATAGTATTGTTACAAGATTAAATTTTACCTTTAATTTTTACAACATCATCTATTTAACAGTATTTTTACAAGATTAAAACTTACCTTTGATTTTTACAACATCATCTATTTAACAGTATTTTTACAAGATTAAATTTTACCTTTGATTTTTACAACATCATCTATTTAACAGTATTTTTACAAGATTAAATTTTACCTTTGATTTTTATAACATCATCTATTTTACTGATTACTTAAACAAAATTGAATGAGAATAATAAATAGCTAGCTTGAATTTTAAGCTTGAATTTTAAACTATTTTTGGAGAAGCTATTTAAAGTAATTTTTTTTTTCATTTTAGAAACATTCAAAATAAAAATTTTTTTTCATAAACACCACTCTTCACTAGTTTTAGAATTTTTGTCAAAGGGTAAATATTTGAGAAGATGATTAAGATTCATAAAAGATTATCCTGAGTCATCACAGCAGAATTAAATAATTAATATACAATTTTATTATTGCAAGTGAAAATGGTATGGAACGAAAAGCAAACACTTTTAAAATGTGATAAAAAGGAATTGCTTTTAAATATTTTTATGCTACATTTACTGTAATTAATAGATTGCGTCAATCTTTAATAATTTTCCTTTTTAAAATGTTACTTCAAGACTACCTATGTGTAGTTTTTCTACCTTGTCAGGAATTCTAAGAAAAAAATTGATCTCGCAATTATGGAACAACCAATTTAGAATTAAATTGCTAAGAAATTAATATTAAAAATTAGTGACAATAAGAATGCTGCTTCTCGTCCTGTTTAGTTCCTAGCATGTGGCTGCATTAAATCACACTCGTTTACTAATATTGCTGTAAATAATCAATAAATAAATTTCAATAATAAACACACACTAAGGAAATGTCGTAAGAAATTTCATATTTAATTAACTTTATGTTTCATAAAATGTTGTGAGCGAAGGGGGTTAAAAATATTACGAAATAACTCTACAATACTGATATTTTAATTACAATAAATAAATTTTGAAAAATAATCTCGCAGAAAAGAAAGCAGTCTTTAAAAACTCTGAATCTTGTTTTGTAAAATCATAACCTTTTGTAAATAATAAATATTAACGAAAACAATCAATTAATTTTTAAAAATAACCTCGCAGAAAAGAAAGCAGTCTTTAAAAACTCTGAATTTTATTCTTGTTTTGTAAAATCATGACATTTTGTAAATATTAACGAAATGGCACCAATCAGAGATAAACGCATCATGACTATCAACCCCTATGGAAGGAAAGATTATCTCAAGTACGATGGATTAGCGTCAACTCCCCACCTGCGATTTTAAAGGGAAGGGGGGGGGAAACTTTGAGCGAGGAACACCTGTGACTTTGGGCCAGAAAGGATTCTCTCGAGACTTTCTCAATAGACTTTTATCGCAGATACTTCAGGGTTTACAAAGTTGTGAAGCATACTTTCATAACATAATCGTACAAGGCGCCATAGAAGAAGAATGTGCTTTTTATCTCAGGATATGCTTACAACGGGTTTCAGAGTACAATCTGCATGTGAACTAGAATAAATGGTCATTTTTCCAAACATGAATTGAATATTTAGGGAAATTAATCGAGATAAATGAAATAATGAAATCTCCCAATTATGTTGCTTTTGAAATTTCAAGACCTGCAAATGTTGATAAAGCTCTATGATTTCAGTGGGCAGCTTCATTTGAATGAGAGTTTATAAAATTCAAAGCTCAAACGTGCAGTGACCGTATTTTAGTACCATTTAATCCAAATTTGCCTTTTATACTGACATCGGATGCCCGTTCAGCTGAAATCACTCCTGTTCTCAGCCATAATGTTAATGAAATAGTTAAACCTATTGCCTATGTGTCTAGATTATTGACATCCTAGGAAGTGAACTATAGTCAGTTAGACTGTGAAGTTCCAGCAATAATTTTCGCAGCTAACAAGTTTTGCAGTTATGTCCATCAAAGAAACTTCACACTGGTAACGGACAATCAACCACTCACTAGAATTTTCGGATGTAATCGAGCTTTACCACAAATGACATCAGCCCGATTACTTCGTTATGCATCATTTCTCACTGGTTTTAATTACAAAGTCAAATTTATGATAGGTAAAGAAAATTTTCGTTGTTTATCATGAGCATCAATACCACAAGACTCAATATCAACTGATATTTTGATGAATGAAGAAGTGAGTAACTTTTATTATCTATTGGCAAAATGGGTGTTGCTTTGGGTTTGATAGCTTGCGCACCTTATTTGGACATCACACTTTTCAACTATGTTCAAGAGTAGTCGTTAACAGTGGGCATGCGTTGTTATTGCATGCGTTTCTATGACAACCGCTGCTGTTTGATGATTTTTTCAGAATTCTTTTTCTCACTTTTAATTTTGTTATGCATTAAGTTGGTGAGTTTATTTTTAAGGTATGGGACCAGAGAGATCCCATAAATACTTCTTGAATAAGAGAGAATTTTATCATTTGAACAATATTTTTTTTAAATTATTATATTCTTTTTATTATTAACTGATAATTACTGTCTTGACTCTGATTTTAATAGTTGTAATCATCAAAAAATCAGGCTAACATAAACAATAATAAGAAAATAGTACAACAAGAGTTAATAAAAAGAAAGCAAACAATAATTTTGGAGCTTCTTTAGTTGATTTTTTTTCCAGACAAAGTTTTTTAATTTTCACCAGCAGGCATTTTTAATGTATTTATGTAATAATAATTTAAAGTATTTTTATATTCCTTTTACTATTAAGTTATAATTACTGTCTTGACGGTGATTTTAATATAATTATGAATACTGTCGTAGAAAAAGTATTTTGTGACGTTTTGAAAACCAGTCCGACGACAAGAGGACAGACAGCAATTGAGACAGTTTTTTTCAACCCATGAGTTGAAATGTTGTGTCATTTTTCGAAATCAATCCAGAAAAGAAAAAAAAGCATTTTAACCAATCGGTAACCAGTAATCGTAATAAAGCGATCACAATTGTTTCTTTTTTTAAATCCTTATCTCACATTTCCAGTAAGAATATCACTGTAAATATTACAGCAAAGGAAACTCCAAATGATCCTGAGGTATTAGAAATTATAAAAGACCTGAAAACTAAGTCCGAAGATTCTCCATTCACTCTTTCAAACGGAATAACATTTAAGCTATATAGGATTCTCATTCCTGAAAATCTCAGAAATTCAGTTTTAAACGCATTGCATGTAACTCATTTGGTATTATAAAAATGAAACAGGTAGACAGACGCTACGTGTATTGGAAGGGAATCGATCGTGATATTTGAAATATTGTAAAATGTTGTGGGGACTGTTCGAACTTCGAAAAAGTCCACCAAAAGTTGTCATGCATTCTTGGGATGATCCAAAATGTAACTGCGAAGGAATTCATATGGATTACGCTGCTCTTTTTGAAGGACATCATGCACTGATGCTGAATCTAAATGGACAGAAATTCATATTCTGAAAGATGCACCCTATTTCTAGTACAACTATTAAACTTTTAAATGGCATATTTTCTTTTCAAGGATTTACCAGAATAATGGCTTCTGGCAATGCCACTATCTTTACAAGTGATGAATTCAAACTATAATGAAGTGCGGTATTTCGTAGCGTTTCATCACAATTGGGCATCCTTCCACAAATGGCTTAGCTGAACGAAGTATTCAAACTTTCAAACATCGACTAAAATCAATATCCAGGCAGAAAAGAAAGAGCGGAGAAAGTTCAAAAAATTCTTTTTCGCTATCGCGCCACACCACTTGTGGAAAATCTCCGGCAGTACCTAAACAAAATTTCGGATAAAATTATATTCTATTTTTCCAAATCATTTTCATAAGTCAAAAATTTTTACTTAGCCTGTATGTTCACTCCAAATTGGGAGGGAGAGTACGCATGCAAAAGAATCAACTCAGTTACTGATTTAAATGTTATGCAATAACGCTTTAAAATTTGTGACCCATATCTGATTAATAGAATGCAGAAATAGGTATGAGAAAGCTGTAAATTGTTTTAAAAAATGTGATTTAAGACCAACATGAATATCTGAAGGTGCTCACCAGAAATCTCACAGAACATCTAAAAGCCCACCTTCCATCGAGATGAACTGTAGACTGTGTCTAAAGTTTACTGAATGAAATGGGTCACAGGAGGTCAATCTTTACTCGTTGCTATCTAGACAAGTGATGTAATGTTCCCGATGTAAAGTTTGAGCTAAATCGAATAAAATTACACCCAAATAAATGTATAAAATTGTTAAGAAGTAATTTACGCTATAAATGGAAAGAGGATAATTCTGACTCATGCGTATTTATGCGTCTAACATTGCTATCTAATCAAATGAAGTATTGATTCTAATGTTCTTTTAAGTAACTCGATAATAACAGTTGAGCTTGTTAAGAGTATAAAAGTTATTAGTTTATCATTGTCATTTTTCTGCGCCTCGCCTTTTTAATGTGCTCTTAGTATTAAATCGGAAACATTTTATATATTTCTCTATTTATTATATTTATAACGCGCTAGTGAATAAGACTCTTCCATAATATGGAATTTTAAAGTCGTGTTCACTTTTCTTGGATTTATATGACTCCTAACTTGACTTTCAGGTTGTAAAAGGCACCAATTCGAATTTATTCAAAAAAATATATAAACAATTTTATTGACAGAATAAAGCAAGATTTAAAGACCACTAAGGTACTTACTACTAATGTAATACAAAAAGTAATTACCTAATTTAACTCATTTATAAAATAAACAAATACTCATTCTTAAATCCTGAAAAATTTCAGAAGTAAAGCTCATCCTCCTTTCTCGAAAAAAAAAATATTTCTGAAAATAACAATATATTGATCGTCCAAGCTACATGTGAGACAACGTTTTAAAATTTAAGAAAACTCTACAGCCATTTTTAATTTCAAAGAACATTATCAATTTTTGAAATAAAAAGTAGTTAAAACTAACTTTTGAATTTCCTAATGTTCAGAAACTTTAGCTGCAAAAAAGGAAATTGTTACGTAAAACTCGCCTTTGCGAATCACATTTTATTCAAAAAACGGAAACCTAGAGATGATTCCTAAAATCATTTTTGTATAGAACTTTGATCTAACAAAAACATCATTTTTCAGTCAAAAATTATTATTTCAAGAGATTTATTTCAAGAAATTATTATTCACGATATCAGTTTTTTTAATTATTATTTCAAGAAATTTTACCTTTCATTTCAAGTAAACTATGAGCATATAAAACCTAATTCTTAATTACATGGAATTTTTAGAAACTTCTGCGTTAAAAAATTTGAAAGTACATTTAAAATATTTAAATTTCCTATAGATTGAAAGGGAAATCTTTGTTAGCGCTCTTCTTTTTTTTTTTTTTTTTTTTTTTTTTTTGACTTAATCAGACAAAATAAAATTAATTGCTAGGTAAAATAGAAAATACTTAATTAAAAAAATAATTTAATTGCTAGATGAAATACAATATATTAACTGCAAATAAAAGTCGTTGTACACAAAGCAAATAATAATCTCTGATCTAAACTTCATTCATTTAGGACATAAAAAATGTAATTCCTCTTTATTTTAATTTGAGTGATGTAATTAATGATGCAAAAATATTCAATACTTAAAAACCATTTTTTTCGGCACTAATATAATCATTTTATAGATTATACAATAATCTATATATATATTTCTCTTACACGGCACCAAAAAAAAGCCTCATTGCAACTCCCCGAATGTCAACGTTAGAAAATCGACCAATGATTGCTAATAAAAATGTCACATGGCAAATGTCACATGAGGTGGCTCAACATATAACGCTTTTAAAAACGGAAACAATAACCAGAGTTAGCATTATCAGGTTGTTCAATTCAGATTCATGCCCTAATAACATGATAATATATAATTTAAACTCAATTAGGAATTAATTAGGCTGGCCTTCTCCATGACTATAAATAAGTCACAAGGTCAGACTTTTGAGAAAATCAGTTTAGTATTGACTAAACAAGTTTTTAGTTACGGACAACTTTATGTTGGCCTGTCAAGAGTTAAGTCATTTGGCAGCCTTTCAGTAATTGCTCCAAGATGCCAAATCTATAATTGCGTTTTCAAAGAAATTCTAAATGCTTAGTGTTAATTCCTTAGAGCTTTGCAGAAAAAAATGTTTTTTGGAAAAAATTTAATTGAAACTTCTATTGGCAGTAGGCAAGGGAAACTGTCAAAATCAAAACTCCCCGATTAGAAATGCAGCATGGCGACCTCCACGTGGTATTTCTCGGGTAATGCTAGCAGCCATGCATTTTAATTTATTGTATGTAAAACATCCTTATTTTGTTCTAAAATCTTATGTACTTTATCACAAATGTTAATTAATAAAGAAATTGATTTCAATAATGCTGATCACCAAAAAATATTTCATTTGGCGATAAAACAAATTTTTGTGTTCTTGAAAATGAAAGACTTTTTGAGGGTTATTATCTCACAAGGAAAAGTTAGGGTTTAAAATTTATATTTTTAAATAATACAATTTTTTTCTAAAACTTTCAGAATTTCTAGCATTAACTAATTTATTATACACATTTAGTTGAATTTAGGTGAGCAACTGCAATATTTGATAACTTATTTTGCTAATATGTTTCTCATTTAGCTAATGTTTTGATTTTTTCACCATGTACAATCTAAATAGCTAATATACTTTTTTAAAAGCCAATAAGAACATTGATAGAATTCTTCTACATAATTACAATACTATGTCTTTGATGATAAAATACTATGTCTTTGATGATAATATACTATGTCTTTGTGCTAGAACATTGTGTTCATTGGCGAGCGAGCGCAGCGAGCCATGAGTCACGGCGTGAACTACATAGGATTGCGTAGCAATTCTCGAGGGTTGGCGAGCGTTAGTGAGCAGGGGGCAGGAGCCTCCTAGTAATAAAATAAAAGGCAAATGGATTAAATATAACATTTCACAGCAATCTTTAAGAATAAGACTTTACTTATTTGAAATTCAAGTGTAAGTGAATCGTAAAAAGATTTATATCGTATCTTTCGTTGTTATTTAGTACTTTTTTTTCAAGCGTAATTTGGAGATTTTGTATAAAACCATAAGCATTGATTATGTAAACAAAATAAGACGGCAAAGCAGCCATTTCAGTATTTTATAAGATATTTTTTTATTATGTTTAGAGTTGTAGCAAAGCTTATGTTTTCCCATTTTTTTTGATTAATAAATTTAATTTTAAAAAATATTCACCACCCACTAAACTAAATTTAATCAAACATGTAGATTAATGCATTGCATTCACAAGCCTCGTGTTCAAGCTTTGGTAAAATATAAAAGTATTTCTAATTCTTCATGCACTTTTACAATTAATTGTGGTTTTTTTAGGGGAACTCTACATTATGCAAGAATTTCTACCATATTTCATTCACCATTCATGGAAGATGATGATTGGTTAAGTGTAATTGATTTTATTTTGTTTTAAGATTATTTTGGTAAATTTAAGCAATTGGAGGATTTGCTATTTGCAAAGATGCGATACTTACCCTGTTGCACCCCTACTAGATAGATATAGAAATAAATAATGAAATCTGTCTAGAATTAAATAAGATTTAGCTCATAAATATTGTTGATTTCAGTTCATGATAGAAGAAAAAATTATATGGATAGTGGTCAAAACATGGCTTACAGTTTTGAAAATTTACCGATGAAGTGACAACATGACAGGCGTGTGCATAAGTGTAATTCCAATTAAAAATCTGTCGAATCATTATTTTAAGAAGGCAGGATTAAAAACTTCAAAATAAGTCGTACTGTCTGTTGAAATCGGAAGAAGTTTATGATAATGCACTTGCTCATTCTTTAATTTCACTCCCGCGAACAACTAGTTTTAAAGTTTATAATTTTTGACAATATGATAAGCGTGTGCATAAGGGTAATTCCAAATAAAAATTAGTCGAATCATTATTTTAAGAAGACAGGATTAAAAACTTCAAAATCAGTCCAATTGTCTGGGGAAATTTGGAGATGTTTATGATAATGCTTTCGCCAATTCTTTAATTTCACTCCCACGAACAACTAGTTTTAAAGTTTATAATTTTTGACAACATGATAAGCGTGTGCATAAGGGTAATTTCAAATAAAGATTAGTCGAATCATTATTTTAAGAAGGCAGGATTAAAAACTTCAAAATCAGTCTAATTGTCTGGTGAAATTTGGAAATGTTTATGACAATGCTTTCGCCAATTCTTTAATTTCACTCCCACGAACAACTAGTTTTAAAGTTTATAATTTTTGCTAATTATTAGTTCTTTCTCTGAATAAGCGTACATTTTTCTCGGCGAATTTGGATTTTTGATCCTCTAAGTATGTAGGGTAGGAACAATCTGTAAACTATGACCTTAATAGTTTAGAAGAAAAAGGAAGATAACAAGATATAATAAGTCCCTTAATGTAAAGTTTTTCTTACTGCGTATTTAGTAACATCAAAGAAGTCGTATTTTTTAACTTTTATTTCTGATGAACTATTCGATCAATTCCCTTCAAACGCTTGATTTTATTATTCAAAATTATGTATTCTAATATGGTATAAGAACTTGTATATTTTACAGTTTATTTGAAAATCTGAGATGTATAGCAAGCAAAATATACAAAATGAAAAGTTAGCATTAAGGGAACTAACCAAAACTTTAGACCGCTCTTCTGTCTTAACTATTAGGACCACATTTTTCAGATTACGAGTACCTGTATATTAAAAGTTTAGACCGCTCTTATGCCTTATTTATTGGGACCATATTTCTTAGACTACGGGTAACTATATTTTGGGAGGCAAAAATTCGAATCCATCGAATAAATGTAAGTTATTCGGAGAAAATATGCTTTTGTGCTGATTTCGTTACTTAAAATATTATCTGCGCTACTTAATTATTCTTGTCCTAGAACCGTTAATATTGCACCTTAAATAATGAAAATCTAATCATTAGATCATAAGATGCACTGTGCATTAGATATTAAATTTTAGAACACCACTATAATCTTTACATTGTAATCTTTATTTTTAAAAAAAGAGTATCTTTTGTTAGAAAATTTTCTTCTTTAAAAATAAAACATCTGGTTTCAAAACTAAATATCCAAGTTTCAAATAAATTTTATCCTTAGAATAAATCTTACGCAACTGAAAACCTTACGCGTTTAAACGTTTTCTAAATATAGTTGGGCAATAATTTAAAAATTAGTATGTAGTATTTAGGAAAAATATCTAATAAAATTTGAAATATATCTCGAAGAACATTTTTAATTAAATAAACGGAGATTTCTTCATTTATTTTCCAAAAAGGACCTCAAAAAAGTTTTTAATTAAAAATTCAGCTAATTAACACAAAATTTTATAATTTCATCTTCGATAACGAGCCCTTGAAATTCCTCTAAATCATTTAAATGCTGCTAAAATATTTATTTCAGGATGTTATCTGACGGGACTTTCCGGAATTTCTCGCTAATAAATATTATCCCTGACCTACTTTCGTTCCAGAGTATTTTTATGTCATGGTTATCAAGCTTACAGCTTACGTTGATATGGTTTTAAGTTACTTTTAAGAAATAAAACGAAGAAAAAAAAGTTATTTAATACTATTTCCATTTCGAATTTTTCAATTCTGTTTCTTCTCCAAATACATCGAATACTTTTCACTACTGGCATAATTTTCTCCTTTTAATAATCGCCAATGTTTGTTTAAAAAGTCGAATACCAGGACTTATTAAAAATTATTAAATTCATGATTTTCGAATTCTTGAAAAATTCTTTATTTCGCTTTTAAAAGTATTCTTTATTGTATAAAACCGATGCAATTTCTT
This sequence comes from Parasteatoda tepidariorum, assembly GCF_982258835.1. Lineage (NCBI taxonomy): Eukaryota > Metazoa > Arthropoda > Arachnida > Araneae > Theridiidae > Parasteatoda > Parasteatoda tepidariorum. Next base: position 31,927,517 of record NC_141755.1, read on the forward strand.
TTCACGCTTTGACAAAGGAGATTTTAAACTAACTTTATCGAGGAAAAAATATTAAACAAAATTAGACAAAATTAGTTACAGAAGTTTTCTCTCTCTCTCTAACTCTCTCTAGTTTTTTAAACCGAGTAAACAAATTTTTTTCAATTTTTCTTTGAATAGTTAATTAGTCTTTAAATATTATTTAATGCAAGAACCCAAAATTTTAGAGGGTCGCAGTTTTTTTTTTTTTTTGTTGGAAGTATGCCAGTACCGGTTTTATACGACTAGGCCTGATAAAACTAAGAATACATTAAAATTATCCTACTAATTTACAGTTCAAAATCAAGGAACATAAGCAATTTTGAATTTAATACAATGTACTCTCGATATCTCGAACTTTTGTATCTCGAAAACCTTATTATGTAGGGAAAAAATATCCCCTTGTCATCATATAATGTTAATTTGAATTCTTATGTCAAAGAATTTCTTCTCAAAACCTTGTTATGTCGAATATTTTATGAAATAGAAAATGAGTATTTTTAGAAAAATCACAATGTAAGTTGTAAACCAATTATTTTCAATGTTAATGCATAATTATTTTTGTCTTACTGTAACGTAACAGTGTGTGACAACTGAGCTAAAAGCATCAATTCCTCGAGAGGTAATGCTAAAATGATGTTGCTTGAGAGACACACACGAGAAGTGATGTTCTTTTTTGTGTTGTTGAGAAAGAGTGTTTTTTTTTAGAAGAGATATTTCTTTTGGGTAATATTTTGTGATTTTTCGTGTAAATGTTTAAATAAATTGTTTGGTACAACTCACGTCTTATTTCTGGTTGTTGTGACACAACAGAATTTTACTGGTGGCAGCGGCGGGATATAGCAAGAGTAGTTGATTTAACGTAGTCAGTGATTGTATATGTAGTTTTTTATCAGTTGTAAATTATGGCTTTTCTTAATAAAGCGAAAAAAGTGGATTTGATAGAATCTGTTCCACCTCAAGCAAATGTTTGTGAAATTAAAAAAATAATTCAAACTAGTAAACATTATGAGGTTGAGGATGTAAAGATGTGTTTGACTCGTATAACGGAGGAGAGAATTAGGCAAGAAGAACTTGAAAGACAAGAACGGCGAGAAGAACTTGAACGGCAACATCAACATCAATTGGAAATGCGTAGACTCGAATTAGAAGCAAATTCTCAAATTCAGCACCAAAAACAGACCTGTATCAGGTAAAACAAATCATAAAATACAGATTTTACAAATAACTCCAAAATTTAATGAAGGTAAAGATGAAATGTCGTTGTATCTGATAAATTTTGAACGTCGAGCAGAAATTGCACAAATTCCTAAAGATGAATGGGTGCCTTACCTATTGAGCGTAGTACCACTCGACATTTCAAATATGTTGGCGAGAGAGTCTCCTAATGATGCCAATAACTACGACTTTGTAAAAGAATTGATTCTTAAACAATATAAGCTTAATGCAGAGGAACTCAAACAAAATTTTTATCGACATTTTAAATCATCTGAAAAATCTTGGCGAAATTTTGCACAAGAATTAAATTGCTATTTTAGCGAATGGGTTTCTGAAGTAAAAATTACCACTTTCGATGATCTTAAGAGTTTGATGGTTACCGAGCAAATGAAACGTCATGTACCAAATGACATGAGAGATCATTTTCTTGTAGATTGGATGGAATTGAATTCTTATTCCAAACTAGCCGGAAAATTGGACGACTATGAAAGTTTAAAAAACAGTTTCAAGGAAAAGTCTGTGTCTTATAATCGAAGTAACCAAGATGATTCTTGGCGATCTCTGAACCAAAGTGATACCAGAACTGAAGAAAAGTTGACTTGGCAGAAAAATAATGTTAAAGAAAATTTTCGCGAAAGAGAATTGGAAAGAAGAAGACAGCTTAGATGCTATGAATGCGGTTCTTATGATCATCTACGCCCTCAATGTCCCAAAGCGAAAACAAATTCAGAAGCTGTGGCTTCGCTTCACGTTTCGGAACCAAGGTTTCCTGATATAATGACACCATATACGAGCTTTGGCGTGGTAAATGGCGTTGGCATTTCAATACTACGAGACACTGGTGCAACCTTGGATTTAATTCCTAGGAGATTTGTGAAACCTGAAATGTACACGGGTGAATTTGTTTGGATAAACACTCCAATACAGGAAGAATCATTTTGTTTTCCATTAGCCGTAGTTGAATTAAACTGTAAGTTAGGAAAAGTGGTTACTAAGGCAGCTGTATTAGGTGATTCTCTTGATCAAGGGTATTATTTATTGGGTAACAAAACGGCTGCTCTATTGGAAAATTCGTTTGAAGTCCCAATGATAAGTGCTGTAATGACTCGAAAACAAGAAAAAATGAATGAAAGGAGGGAAGTAGAAAATAAAGATAATGTACAGCTCGGTATAGTCGATTCCAATTAACACATCGTTACTTCTGATCAAACGGCGAAAAGCGATGACTTACTCACTGAAAAGATATTACCTTGTAATAAAGAATTTATTGGTATCGAACTGTTAAATATTTCACCACAAAATTTCCAAGAATCCCAAAGAGAAAGTGAAGAGTTTAAAATTATTTTTGAAAAGATGCGTGACTCCAATTTTACTGTTTATTTTCCTGTTTATTTTCCTTTACTGTTTTATTTTCCTATATACCGATAAACAAAACAGATTTATGTCAACCTATATAGATCAGTTTTGACAAAATTTTATGTATGTTTTTTTGCCATTTCCTACTTTTGCAAAGAAAACTCTGTGGAAGGGAGGAGTTAGACTGTAACGTAACAGTGTGTGACAACTGAGCTAAAAGCATCAATTCCTCGAGAGGTAATGCTAAAATGATGTTGCTTGAGAGACACACGAGAAGTGATGTTCTTCTTTGTGTTGTTGAGAAAGAGAGTTTTTTTTCTGAGAAGAGATATTTCTTTTGGGTAATATTTTGGGATTTTTCGTTTGAATGTTTAAATAAATTGTTTGGTACAACTCACGTCTTATTTCTGGTTGTTGTGACACAACATTACTTTCAAAAATAAAATTATCATTTCTGTATTTAGACTTATAGTGAACTATCATTACATACATATTAATAGTTATTTTTACGTTAATAGTTATTTTATTCTATTTTTTGGAGTACTATCTTATAATATATTTTTCTACTTTTTAGAACAAATTTAGTTCTGAACTTATCTCAAAAACTCGCTATCTCTAAATTTTTTTAAGCTTTCCTTCAACTTTGAGATATCGATAGTATACTGTATATATTTGTAGCTTTTAGTAAGTTAAATTATTTTTAAGAAGAGAAATTATAGATGAAACTTTGATCTCCACATTACTACAGGCTTCGCGTGCCTATCGTTTATAGTTGAGTAACTGCATCTAATTTCTTAAGATTTTGAATTGACGTAAGATCATTTTATGCATTTCCGATTTTATCTAATTGACAAGATTTCTGCTAGATGCGGCATTTAACAGAGAAGAAGATGGACAGATAAAATAATCGCAAACATAAAGCAACTAAGCCCGGAACTAACACATATATTCCACCAAGTTGATTTTTCTTTAAGTTTTTTCAGAATATGAATTTTTAAAAATTTTTATGTTCTATTGATTAAGTTAGGTATTTGAAACTCGAGAGGAAGTGAAGTGATTATGTCTAGCCATGTGATTTGAATCAGTTATAATTGGATAACTGTCGGCGACGTCACGCGTGTGCGTCGAACCTGATTGGCTTCTGATTCGACAATTGCCACGATTTACCTACGATGACGTCATTTGCATGCATCCAATTCTTAATAATTACAACTATTCTTATAGAAAAAATCTGTATTTGTTCGTTACTTCTTTTAATAAGATCATTACAAAGCTAATACGAACTATTCAATGGTAGAGGAACGATACCTATCATAGTATATATATGTTTCAAGATTAGATTTTCATTTGATGCTTTCTCAATAGTGATTAATCGGATTTCGATAATGTTTTTTCTTCTTCGCTAAAATGTTACTAATATATATACTTTTTTATCTAACTGTCTCGTACATATTTTTCCAAATCATTTTGAGAAAAAAAATATGGTCAAAACTACCAAAATTTTGTCACATTAACCATGTGTCTGGTTTTGTGGGGACACCAAAAAGCTAGTAATTTTTACGGAAGCGCTTTAGTAATGATTTTGGAGAAGTTAACAATAAAGTATGATTTCATAATACGTGATAAAATTTGGAAGTGAGGTGAAATTTGATAATTTATCATGACACCATAGATCATGGCATAAAAACCATTTATACCATTATTTCAGTTTTATATTTTTTACTAAATACATGGTAATAAGCACTATAATTTTGAAAACCACAATTTCCGGTAAATAGTTAGCATATGAATGGAAAAATTTGCAAATGAACGGTTTAAATACCGCATATTTTGATATAATAACTAGAATTATATTTTTTTTTTTTAAATCCGAAAATGTCATTACTATATAGCGCTGTAATTTTACCACATTTTTTTTTCTCTGTGCATGATTTCATGCGTGCGATACGCTTTAAAAATTGAATAAATAAAATAATACACAAGATCTGTTTTTAAATGTACCTAAAATCGATTTAATTTAAAAATTCATTTTTATACGCTATGATTTTTAAATTTTAAAATGCACGATTTCAAAAGGCTTTAAAACATTTCGAATATCCCCACGTATTCGTGTTTGGCACACCAAAACACCATCCATTGCTTCACGTGGAAAAACGATGCATCTGAAAAAGTTTTAGGTTCTCAAATTTTATCTCCAGATTCGTTGATGCCAAATCTCTTTACTCCAAAATGTAAGCAAACCAATATTGTTCGACGGAAATCCCGCCTTGTCGCCAAAAGCATTCGCCATCTCAGATTTCAAATAAATAAAATTACATATTCATCTGTTGTTGCCCAACTCCCAGAGACGTTTTTGGCGCTCAAGGTATACAATAAGTAAGTAAACGTTGATGCATCTCACATTCCAAGAGGTCTTCTCAAGGAATCATGGCGTCTGCTTAACAGCGACGCTGGGTGGAAATTGCCTATGAAGTCTGAATACGTAATGCATCGTGGAAAACTAGGTCGACTTAGTAACTGGTCTGTAACCAAAGAGTTCTGAAGTTAAATGACGTTGAAGATTGGTAGAGAAGATGTTATTTCTTTTACTATGGATTCATGAATTTTACAAAAGTAGAATTAAACTGACAATTTTTTTTGGTTGTGGATTACGTGAACGAGGGACTGGGTTTAGCTTTTAAATTTGAACGCGAGCCAGTGCTCTAGAATCGTCTTTAATATGTTTTAAAAAACAAAATAAAATAAAAATGTTACGATTCATTTGAATCCCGTCTGAATACCTATTCTTCTCTATGCATGGTAAAAAGGAAAAGAATTAATAGATAGCAATAGAATTGACATCTATGTAATGAAATGAAGGCCACAGGCCAACAGGGGTCAACATTTCTGGTTCCCTTATTAAGAGAAAAAATTTCCTTCATATATATATATATATATATATATATATATATATATATATATATATATATATATATATATATATATATATATATATATATATATATATATATATATATATATATATATATATATATATATATATATATATATATATATATATATATATATATATATATATATATATATATATATATATATATATATATATATATATATATATATATATATATATATATATATATATATATATATATATATATATATATATACATTTTGACGTTTTTGGATTCACTGAAATTATGTTTCTAAAAGTTTCGTCAGAAGAGCGACTCAAAGGTTAGATGCCTTGATTTTAATTTAATTTTACGTGTATTTTGCTGTATCTACGGTAACTTCTTAAGTGTATCGAAAATTTTTGCACACAATCATAAAATTCGATTATTCTTAAGATAATCCTACACAAAAAATAATTTCTAATAGCTATTTATTATTTTTTATTATTTTATTTAATAACTAGTGGACTGCGCGCCCTGCTCGCTATCGCTCGCCAATCCCCGAAAATTGCTACGCAATCTTATATGGTTTGCTTCGCAAACCAAGCTCGCTTCGCTCGCTACTAACTTAGGTACATTACAAATGCACAAAATTCTAAGAATTCAAAACGCATTCAAATCCATATAAAAACTTTTTTTTTAAAAAAAAATTACATCTTTTTATAAATACTAAGTCATTAAAATAAATTTGAGTTCAAATAAATGACATGTAATTCATTAAACCTATTAGAAATGTGCTATAGTATAATTCGTGATATAAATCAAAAATCGTCAAATAAATTCGTAATATATAAATTCGTGAAAAAAAGCGCTTTCGACAAAATACTAAAATAGAGATCTATCGACAAAGACTACTCACTTCTGCCTAGCTTAATCGTATGAGATTGCCGCAGGTTTCCATTTTTAAAAGCGCTATATGTTGAGCCACCTCAGCTAGATTTGGCATGTGACATTTTTAGCGGTAATCATTGGTCGATTCTCCGTGTAAGAGAAATAGTAACGTAAACAAAACAAAGCAAACATTGCCACCGGCGGAAAAGAAATACAGGCAAAATTTGGAAGCCACGAAAGAGAATTATATATATTAGATAGTTGAAAAAATTTCTAGATTGCAAGTTATATAAATTTCTACATCATTTTAATGAATGTAGTTTTATAAAGCAAAGAGCAAAATTTGAACGAAATCGGACGAATAGATCCTAAGAAATTGAATTTTAAAATAGCCGTACAGTGATAATTTAAATTTCCAGTCAGTATTCAACCGATTAAATTCAAATTTTGCCTTGTAAAATTACATTCTTTAAAATGACGTAAGAATTTGTTTACCGATTTTTTTCGTCTATTACGAAATAAAATAATACGTTATAATTATAAATTATTTTTTACTCGGAACTTTCTTAATGCAAATAAGCTTTATAATTATGTCACAAAAAATATAGAATCTTTTAAAAAGTTCTCGAGGCAAGGCAAAATATGCTTGAATGAAATAAATAACATATGGCACGGGAAAATCCGCAGAAGTTATTTATGATGATTTACTTTTTTTCGGAGCACTGTATACATGACATTATAATAAAGCGTAGCTATACAACATATTATTCGGGAAATGATGCTTATTGATCATGGCCAACATAAAATAATCCAAATTTAACTCAATTAAGAAATTTACCAAGAGAATTTACGCTTTTGCAAATAACATAATTTTTGTTACAATTACAGTGGATTGTACATTTCTTAGGTTTATAGAAACCCGTTTAAGCAAAACTATAAACACAATAAATTTGTTGCTTCCTGTCGAAAATAACTATTTCGATAACGTCAATGCCTGTTCACTTGGTTTGAACGTACCTCACAAAATGATATAAAATAATAATAAAATAATAATAATTATAAAAAAAAATTATTAAAGAATATGCAATTGGGTACTTGCACTTCAAGAAGGAGATCATTGATACCCAGACATGTGACCTATAATCTCAGCGCAGGCTGATCGCTTATTTTTTTTTATCTTTTTATAACCGTTATAGAGCAGTTGGCCCAATTTTCGGGCTTAAGACTGCCAATATTCACCTCCGTAACATTGAAATTTCGAACCAAATCCAGAAGAAGGGAACTCCTGGATCAAGTATTGGAAGAAATTTGCATTCATGGAAGACTTTTTTTCGGAATTAACTCGCACCTGCGTTACCTGGAGAGAAAAACCATGAAATCATCTCCTTTAGTCGGACGGCAAGGGGACTCTAACCCATGATCAGTCTACCACTGCGGATATTTCTTGTCTGCACTGCGGTTGGTGCGAGCTGGAGTGAGGAATTCGTAACGACCAGTTATCGCTCGGATTCGAACCCGGTTCACCTCATTGGAAGACGAACAGCTGATCGCTTATAAACAAGATGGTGTGTAGCTAAGTCTAGCTAAAACTTTTCACATAAATTGGAATGTTTATTAACTTGCAGTTAGTTAAATACAACTCCGTATCGCAAATCGATTTTATTAAAATATAATTATTTCTCTTTTACATCTTTTACTTAACTCAGATTTATTAGTTGTTTATATTTTATATTTTAACTGTGATGTATTTTTGTTTTAGCACCTGGCAATTTCGATGCATAACTAGTTAATTTATGTTCGACATGGCTTCGCACGTGTCTGTGTACTAAGTAAGAAATATATAGTGAAAGAATTGAAATCTTTGTGAAAGAAAATAGAACGTGTCACTTAAGCGAATTGACACTTGACTGGCTTGGCTTACTCAAAATAAAATCGAAATAATTGTTGATAACGTAAACAAGTGCCAACAACCAATTAGAATCGAGATACCCACACTCCGTCACTTGCAGGTATCCCATTAACTCCCAGTGAGACTCGTGTTTAGTTATGAAGAGTTGCAAGCTGGCAATTATCACTAATTTTATTTTTAAATTTTTTTCTAGAAATTTAAAAGAGAAAATCTGTTGGCATGTATGTTTGCTAATAACTCCTCGAGAACGGGAGCACCGATTTAGATTGTTTTTCGTCCCTTCTCGAATTCATGTACTTCTCAAATCAACAAAATTTAATTGTTGAAACCCATTGTTACAGATTAAATTTTCCTCAATATCTTTTCAATGGCTTCTAACCAACTAGCTCGGCGTTACCGATTGTTAATACTTTTTAGAATATTTTGCTATAATTTCGATCTCCCTACTTTGAGTTGTCAGCATGCAATATCGAAAAACTTTTTTTTTTTCATTGTTTCCACTATTATGATAACAACATCGTTACAAAATGTTTAAAAAATTAGAAGCAGTCAAAATCTTGAGAAAAGTGAAATACCTACTTAAAACTAACTAAGCTCATAGTTTAAATGATGAAATGAAAGCGCGTGCTAGAAATAAACACGTAAGCTAACATGAATAATTAAAAATAAAAAAAATGCTATTTTTAACATTCGAGGGTAATTTTAAACATAAATATGACATAATATGCTTATTATTTTCCATCCAAATGGCATTTCAATTTCAAGACTTTTAAATTTATTAAACTCTCATCTAAAAATTTCTGTCGCGCCGAACAATAATAATAATTGTTTTTTAATAAAACACCATAAAATATTTTTAAATTTAATAAACTATAATGTTAATTTTTTTGCCAAATATGAATGATAATTATTATTTTTTGTTATCTTTTTTAAACACAATTTTAATTTTCAATTGTCTGACTGTATATTCACCTGCTTTAAATAAAAATTTCATGAAATTTATAAGAAATAATAAAATTTTAAATGACAGGTGGCTGGACACTAACAGCGGCTGGATGCACTAAAAAAGCTGGCACAAAAACTGTGGTTCTTAATAAATTAGAAGCAGCAGGGAGTAAATTGGAAGACAAATCATTCATTAAGCGACAAAACATTCTACGCGAAAATTGAGCATTTGTAAGGGCAATAGGCTGACCATATAGCTCGACTATCACTGGAAGTAAAACATCCTAAATGAATATCTTCATAACAACAAACGAGCAAGAAAAAGACCACAAACAATGTGGGAGTAGCAAAACAAAGAGCAGTAAGAGTGAATTTGATGACAAAAGCAGCAAAGCAAAACTATTCAGGAAGTTTTGGAAAGAAACCTTCATCCGGCAATGGCTTGATAAGGGATAAATAATAATACGATGTCAATGATTTAAAGAGTTAACTGCATATTTTTATGATAATTTGCATATATTTGTGTTAAATTAGTTAAACAAAGGATCTCCTTGAATCTTTTACATTGAGCAACATAAAATTTTGAAACACATCGTACTATTTAATGTCAATAATTACCTTAAAAAAAGAAATCTATGATAGAAATAAAATCATTATGGAACATTTCATTCGAATTTAATCCCTAATTGAATAATACGTTATAACAATTAGGGAGTTAAATTAAGTAGTAATTTCACTATAATTATATTCTCAACTATTAAAAATCACAATTAGAGAATTTAAATGAAATTATGGCATAATATTATTGCATATTTTAGAATACTTATTATCCACAAAATTCGAGATTTTCATTATTCATTTACTTTTAAGAAGGATTAAAATATCATCGCGTGTGCGCTATGTATCATAATTATCAATCTTGCAGAAGTGGAAATGATTGATTTCGAAACTGCGAAGTTGAATTTATCCATTCTCTTTGATCTATAAGTCTTTTTGAAAAATTCGAACTTCGAAACATACATGAGAACAATTTGCATGTTTCCAATGACTTTGAGAGGAACGTTAATGTTCATATTGCGTGTGTGTCTGAAATCTTAACTTAGAGAATTCTTTTATTTTGATGCTCTAATAAATTTAGAATGGAGACATGATATTATATTACTACTTGCAGAATCAAAACAGCATTTCAAAGCAGCGATTCATATTACAATATCAACAAAATTAGCTATATTTTTCACGCGTTGTGACAAGTTTCTGTCGTGTATACTCATTCTTAAATTTTTGATTTTGAAACTAGAGACAAATATAGATAATATTTGAACAACACAAACTACGTTTTATCAAGGAAGCATGCGTTTTATAAAAATGTTTGAATTCGGTTTTGTATATACAACACTACATTCACATTACTCATTAAATTATAATTTGAAATTTATTTTATAATTTCAAATTTAATTTGTAATTTCAAATTCAATCTGTAATTTCAAATTTAATTTATATTTTCAAATTTAATTTATAATTACAAATTTAATTTGTAATTTGAAATTTAATTTGTAATTTCAAATTTAATTTATAATTTCAAATTTAATTTATAATTTCAAATTTAATTATAATTTTAAATTTAATTTATAATTTATATTTATAACTTCAAATTAAGCATGTGGGTGATTCTATAGAAAGTGCGAAAATAAAGAAGAGTAATACGGTTTGTGAAGGATGTTTTAAATGCCGATTATTGATAAAATTAGTCTTCTCATGGCTGATCATCATGAAACATACTTCGTTGAGCATTTTGCATATGTTCGATGAAACAATTTATTATTGGGGGAATCAAAGTAAAGCATTCCCACTACATCCCGTTGTGAGCCAGGGGAGTTATGGAGTTTAAGGCTCCACAATTTTATTAGACATAATTGTGGGAATCACCGCGCACTTTCCACCTTTACTTCAAAGGCAAGCAGTCACCTTTACTTGAAACAGGACGCATTTTAAACTGCTACTGGGAATCGAACTCCAGTTTTTCATTATGACTGTTCAGCGTCATAATCATTGAGTCATCACAGCTCCTATTAGGGTGAGGAAAAATTTAAGTACTGTACATTAACAACCCTACATTATTTAACGGTAAAATATTTAAAAATATATTTAGACATTGAAAACACATTCAGCAGTTGACCCTTCAAACTCAGAAATATATATTTTTCCTTCACAGAAATATATATTTTTTAATTGATTGTGTGAAACAGTATAAAAATTTTTTTATATCTTTTGAAAAAATTTATATCTTATATGAAATATATAATTTTTTTCTAAAAATAATTGCTTTTATAACTTGTACATAATTCATACTCTTATTTAAATTATAATAAGGGATTTTTTCATAAATTTTAATGCGACAATTGCCCGAATTTCGAGAACCTAGCTCGAACTTGCGTCGAAAATGTGTGTAAGATGGATAGGTTTATTATTCAAAAATATTAATTACGCTTTATTTCAATTATGTTTCCCCAGGTTTTATAGTAATTGATGCAATTATTAAAAAAAAGCATTAGCTCAAAAGCCCGTAGTAGGACAGGGATGGGGAGTCATGGACGACAAGGCGCCACAATTTCGTTACCAACGCCATGATTGTAGAAATTTGGTCAGCACTGCGAACAGGCCACCTTTACTTTGTTATGTTCTGATACTTTTGATCAGTAGTTGCATTTTCACTATTAACAACAAAAAATAGTTTTTTTTATAATATATTTAAAACAAAAACTTATTTTAATAATTTATTTTGGCTACTAATAAAATGGTATATTTTGATTTTTACGAACTAGTAATTGAAACAGAAATGCACATTTAATGAATGTTTAGAATCTTTCACTTTTTCTTAATAAGAAATAACCTTAATATGTTTTTTTTTTCTTTTCAACACTTCTTTGTTTTTGCAACAAAGTTCATGCGTTGCTAAAAAAAATATTATTCTGCTGTTTTCAATATTGCCTAATTACCTTTTGACTATCTTTATTTTTCTCGTACTTCTTCCTAAAACAATTTCTTAATCGCGTATTTTAAGGGAGAGCGAGACATAAACACCTTAGACTTTTATTTCTTTTTTGTTTGTAATTAATTATCAAAGGGTGAAAAATTGATGTTAAAAAATGGCGTGATGAATCATTTCAACTAACACTTGAAATATCATTTGGATTTCCTTTCTCCCCAGATAAAATAATAAGTTATGCTTGCTGTAACTTTTTTCTCTCAGGTCATTCTTTTTAAAAGTATTTTTTGAGCTTTAAACGACATATCACGGAACCATAAATCCATTCTCAGTCAATGAGGTGTAAAATTAATATTTTTTTGTACATGAAAATTGTCCAAAAGCTATCAGTTCCATAATTGATAAAATTTTGAATAAATTTGAATTTAAAGTACTTTTTTAACTGTAAATAAACTTAATTTCACCAATTTCAAGGACCCAGCTCTAAGTTTACCACTATCAATGTTAAACTTCAAAACCCTTTTAATTTTGAACTTAATCCAGAAGGCAAGGGAACTTCTGGATCAAACATAAACTTACGTCCGTAGAGGACGCTTTGATGGAAGTGTCCTCTACTCACGTTCTCAACTTATGGAAGCGTCCTCAGCGATGACTCATCCCCGGAGTCATAGCAGCTCCGCTCTGAGTATATCAGACAAACTAAACGTGCTCTTAAATTTCGACTTAAGGAATATAAAAGATAGTTCTGAAATCAAATCACAAACCAATATTCCATAGCCTTAGATACCTAGTTGGAATTTTAATTACAAAGGCTTAAATTTTCTTTTCCTAAAAGCATTCAACACTGTTCTTCATCAACCGAAGTTGATTTCTGGGAATCATTTTATATTTCTGAAAATTCTAATAGTTTGTCTACCGCTTTCCATTATTTGTAAATCTAATTTAATTAAATCTTTCGCCTTCTGGGATTCTCGCCTCACTCTTTTACACCTGGTTTCTTTTCTCCCTTTCTTAAATATCTTGTTTATACTTGTTTTTCTGTCCTTATTGTTCTAACCACCTTACCCGTGTTTGTCTCTTCACTTCTCAACTATTATTTGATGTTAAGACCTTCCTCTGTAGAGGAAGGTTTTTGTTTATTAGTATCGAAACTATAGTATGTTCATTTTTGCCTGTATATTTTTGCTTCATTCAAATCAGTTTTTTCTTCTCAAAATAAAATTCGACATTTAGACATGAAAACTACATAGTTGAAAAGAGTGACAAGACAAAATAATTAAATTAAATAACAAAAAAAAACATTATTACAAAAAAAATAACTTTTTACATCGAAATCTCCTTGTTCATTTAAATAATTTTTAGGAAAGTGTTTGATTCATTTAAATAATTTTTAAGAAACGGTGAAATAGGTTAAGAAAATTGATTTCATGAAATTCAAAGTTTGACCGTTCTCCAATTTTTGATCATATTTTCCTGATTGTGACAACCACCGAAAGTTTGAGGATTTAAAACGCAAATCTACCAAAAAAAGGAATATTTACTTCGAAAAAGTACATTTTCCAATTCATTACTAAAATTATCATTTTCACATAATAATTAGCATATTTAATCTTTGACCGTTGAACTTTTTAAATTTCATCTGAATACGTAAAATTTCGATCATTAGATTGAAAATTATTGAGGAGTAGGGGAGAGTGGGGTCAATTGTAACATTTTTTACTTAACTATTTTTAACTAACAAAATATCCAATATATTATTAGTATTAATTGACAGACGAGTAAAGTAGACTATCCTCTACTAGAAAAAAAAACAAATACCTGATTTTAAATGTTATTATATTAGTTATTAACAATTTTTGACAGTCGTGCACTTGTTACAATTGTCCCCACTTACGGGGTCAATTGTAACAGTTCATAAATTCAACTATAACATAGTTAATTATACATATTATCATAGTTGTGATATATTTTTTTATTGATCAAAATAGTAGTGATATTTTAGGAATAAAAATAATAATGAGCAGAGACCTAAAGGGTTAAACTTTTAACTTTAAGGGGTTAAAAATTTTAATTTATGCTGTGAAAAGTGACAAATAAAATAATGCACATGCAACATAATATAAATGATATAGGAAACTATTAGTGGTTCTTAAAGGGTTAAGTAATGGTTTGTAAACATAAGATTTTTTATTTTCAGCTGTTACAATCGTCCCTTTATTTATTGTTACAATTGTCCCCAAGACGCCATTTCAGCTTCATTTGTTAAAAACAATGCTAGTTAATTGGCAAAACTAATCTTTTTTTTTATTGAAATGTTAATTAAGGTGTCCACTTACATATTCGGTTACTAATTTTTATTTGATTAAACAAAACTACTTTGTTACAATATAATATTCTAATACCAAAAAAAGTACTTGCGTGGCGTGAAAATATCCTTTGTGATGTAACTCTTTCAAAAGTACATAAAAATGGTTGCCATCAGGGGTGTACATGTAGATTTATTAAATACACCTTGTGCGCCACCTAGGAACCAAATCTAGAACCCGTCACTCGAAATTTTTGCTCTGTTACAATCGTACCCTGTTACAATTGACCCCACTCTCCCCTACCATTTTATATTTTGCGCAAAGTCACCGCATGACCTTAAAGAAGGCTTATGTAAATTATTATTATTTTTTTTTTTTGAACTGGCAAATCCTTTGTGAGGAATAAAATATTATCGATTTGAGCGTAATACAAAATCAAAATACAGTGAACTCTCACTTATGCGGTCTAAGGGAAAAGCGCATGTATGAAAAAGACGCATAAGTAAAAAGTCTATTCAAAACTTTAAAACGCAACAAAAATTGCCACGAAAGCATAAATATAAATATTTCTGAGCATTAAATGTTAGTATAGAGTGATATTGCTGAAACTATACCAAGAAAACAAATTGAAACATGCTAAATAACACTTAATTTTCTTACAAATTAATCTGTAATAGATGTTTGTTTTCTTTTCACCGGTGTATTTACAAAAAAGTTGTTTTAATCCTTACAAATAAGAAAAAGGAGTTTTAATGTCTGAATAAAACTGCAAATAGTTACGAATAATGTCTAAATCTTCTAACGCTTTTGTATTATTTAGGAATTTTTTTTATCATCTTCATCATTATTAACATCTACATTATCACCTACTTCATTAGACGTTTGTTTGCCCCATTCGTCATCATGAAGAGTGAAATTCACAATCTCCTTCGTTGATTTTATCACTATATTCATTTTCATCAGAAAATAAAAATCCAGTTTTTTGAAGCAATTCCTTACGCTAGAATCTCCTATACTTCTCCATGCAGCGCATACCATATTCATGGGATCAAGAATTGAAATTTTGACATCAGATGCAGCTGATTTGTTTGCTTACATTTCGGCAATATACCGATGGATCAAAATTTTCCTTTAGTGCACTTTTAACTGCTTCCCTACCCTATTTTTTTTCCAAAGAAAAAATCAAAAAAATAAACGCATTTTCTTATTTTATTAATAAATACAAGGAATTAAAACAAAGCATAATACACAAATTTAAAGTTGAAATTTTAATTTTTTTGTGTAAAAAACATTTAATTCACTATCAGTTTACAATACCGAGTGATCCCGGGCAAATGAAAAAAAAGTTAAATATTAGTCTATTTAAAACTAGGGAAGACACTAAATGATACTCCAAATCCCAGGGTAGTGATACGCTATTTTTTAAAAATCTTTTTTTTGTATGTAAATTCAGCAGCTATCGTATATACCAGGGGCCCTCGAAGCGGCCTTGTTATCTGTGAAATTTAACATACCAACGGTGTAAAAAAATTTATTTCTCAGGTTTTACATCCAAGAAAATATTTATTCAAATGCAAAAATAATCATGTATGTTGCTCTCTTTCTTTATTTCGTTTTTTTTTTTTACTTTTTTTATTTTGCGAATATAATTTAGCATGTGCGTATCAGAAATTCTCCAATTTAACTTTTTGAAACCACTCATTTCGGACGAAATTATTCACAATTGTAAATTTTAAAGTACACAAAAGAGGGAATGAATATCATATTTTATCTAAATTCCTTGAATTGAATATCGCATGAGCGGAAAAGAAGGAAAAAAATTCATTTCAGATGCTCGAGAAGTTTTTAGTTGTTGCTATAAATCCTAATAAGTCGAAAAAATGTTAATTTATCACAGAATCAAATTTGAAAGTAACAAAAATCTTGTCACTAAGTTTCAGATTAAGAGAAGTTTAATAATGATACGTAACAAGCATTATTTGTAATGCTTGTTATTATTATTTTTTTTTTAATATTGAAAAAACTTTTATAGAAATCTGACAGCAATATTTAATGTTCCGTCAGACATAAAAAGAGTCCTATATAAAATTTTGATAAAGTTGTGGCCCGCCATTTGACTGGTGTTTTTAATTGCGGCCCTCGGCCTCATGTAAGTTGGAAACCCCTGGTATATACAATCACACAAAACACGTGAGTAGTCTTACAATCCAACAACAAAACTCCCAAACAAAGTTTGGATTACTTCCATTCACAACAGTTTATTATTATTACAGTCAAACCCCGCTATAGTGAACACGGTTTATAGTGAACTCCCGGATATAGTGAACGAAATGTTCGGTCCCGTGCCTTGCTATACATGTATAATGCTATTTTCGGTGGATATAGTGAACCAAGAAGGTGAGGAAGTTGGATATAGTGAACTTTTCTATGTCTTCGACCGATTTCTTTCTTCATATTTTTTGTAATAATTTTGAAATTTCTACTTCAAAATAAATACATATGTCAATGTTTAAAACCATCTACAGAGGGGAATGTAGCGAGAAACATTTTTTTCTTGTGTGCTTCTTTTACCTCACTTCCCAATCCCTAAACATACCAAGCAGACGTTTCCATCCCAGGCAGATAATGCACCTGTAAGGTGATCAATATGCATTTTCTGTCAGAGGTAATGAGTAATTATTCATTATTGGTCAAAAGGTTGAACACTAATATGTGTTGATAAGGCCCTCATTTTAACTCCTTTTTGCTCTCAGTTCAGTTAAAAAAAGTCTGCAAACAAGTGTCTCAAATTTAACTATGGCTACCAGTAAACGTAAAACGTTCTCCATTGATGATAAGATGGGCATAATCGGAAAAATTTAAAATGGATGCAATCAAGTTGATATTTACAAGGAATATAAACTATGTACTTTTATGTGCTCGAATGGCAGGTTAGACAGGTATAAAATGCGAAATAACAGAAATTCAGGAAAAATTATCTGAGAGTCAGGAAGTGTTTCCATATCTGATGTTGAGGATTGCTTATCAGCTAAAAATTACTAATTTTTTTTTGCACGCAAGACGAAGAGTACAGAAAAATTTTTGCTACTGCATAATATTTTTCAGTCATTTATTTAAATAATGTGTAATGAAAGGAAGGAGTTTGGAAACCATTAGTTAATTGTCTGCGAAACGGATATAGTGAACTCCTGGTTATAGTGAACCAAAATGTCGGTCCCTTGAAGGTTCACTATAGCGGGGTTTGACTGTATTATTATTTTGCTTACGGCCGAGTAAAAACGTGATAAAATAAAGCGTACTGACAAATTCTCTCAGGACCGAGTTTTCTCGGGATGATAAATATTTGAAATACATACATACCCGAGTTTTCTCGGGATAATAAATACTTGAAATGCATACATACCCGAGTTAACTCGGGATAATAAATATTTGAAACACATACATACCCGAGTTTTCTCGGGATAATAAATATTTGAAATACATCCATACACGAGTTAACTCGGGATAGCAAATATTTGAAGCATATACATACCCGAGTTTTCTCGGGATAATAAATATTTGAAATACATCCATACCCGAGTTAACTCGGGATAACAAATATTTGAAACACATACATACCCGAGTTTTCTCGGGATAATAAATATTTGAAATACATACATACCCGAGTTAACTCGGGATAACAAATATTTGAAACACATACATACCCGAGTTTTCTCGGGATAATAAATATTTGAAATACATACATACCCGAGTTAACTCGGGATAACAAATATTTGAAACACATACATACCCGAGTTTTCTCGGGATAATAAATATTTGAAATACATACATACCCGAGTTAACTCGGGATAATTAATATTTGAAACACATACATACCCGAGTTTTCTCGGGATAATAAATATTTGAAATACATACATACCCGAGTTAACTCGGGATAACAAATATTTGAAATACATACATACCCGAGTTAACTCGGGATAATAAATATTTGAAATACATACATACCCGAGTTAACTCGGGATAACAAATATTTGAAATACATACATACCCGAGTTTTCTCGGGATAATAAATATTTGAAATACATACATACCCGAGTTAACTCGGGATAATTAATATTTGAAACACATACATACCCGAGTTTTCTCGGGATAATAAATATTTGAAATACATACATACCCGAGTTAACTCGGGATAACAAATATTTGAAATACATACATACCCGAGTTAACTCGGGATAATAAATATTTGAAATACATACATACCCGAGTTAACTCGGGATAACAAATATTTGAAACACATACATACCCGAGTTTTCTCGGGATAATAAATATTTGAAATACATACATACCCGAGTTAACTCGGGATAATTAATATTTGAAACACATACATACCCGAGTTTTCTCGGGATAATAAATATTTGAAATACATACATACCCGAGTTAACTCGGGATAACAAATATTTGAAACACATACATACCCGAGTTTTCTCGGGATAATAAATATTTGAAATACATACATACCCGAGTTAACTCGGGATAATTAATATTTGAAATACATACATACCCGAGTTAACTCGGGATAATCATAGAAGCGGTATGGCAGATCTCGTGGATGAACAGATTGATCCAAAAATCGGAGGGACTTTTTTTCCATTTCAGTTTTTTTCTAGAATGCATGAAGAAAGGGTAAGAGAATTTTCATCCTTGTTGTTCGATTGTTTAAGTGTTGAAGCCTCTTTTTTATTTTCCATGCAGTCCGCTTTTTTTAATCTTGCCAATGTGGATGGTGTGACAACTAAAACGCCCTATTTAAAATTGCAGAAAGAATGTCTTCCTAGAAACAGCAGAGGTGAAAAAGTTGCATTTGAAAGGGGAAGAAAAGTGAATTATTGTACTGGATTCAGCAATGTATTTCTTTTTATCTGCAACAAAGATTGTTCATTTGCTTCAATTTTTAATCTAAAAATCTTTTTTCTAAAAAAATAATCTTATTTCTTTTCTATTTAAGGAAAAAAGATAACGTTTTTGATATTCCAAGAAAAACGTTGGCACATAATTGAAATGTTTATTTTCAGAGCGACACATAAGCAAATGATTATTATTATTATGATGATTTCGCAAATTTACGTAAGAATTCAAGTATTTGCACAATTGCAGTACTCATGCAATCGTAAAAAAATATCAAATCAAAACAACAACAAAAAATAGGGCGTGGAGTCCCTCCGCGCGGAAGAAGTTAAACTTCGTAACCTGCGACATTAATTGTAGAAGAATCAGCAGTCGTAGAAGGATCACTAGTTCTATTCAACGACTCTTTTTCCTGCTCCGCTCGCTTCCGTGCTCTGTAATAACGGTAATATTGTGCATTTTTCCCTCGTGGACCTCTTGAACCAGTGGAAGTGCTTGTGGTTGCCTCATCGTCTCGCCATGGAAAATGTATTTGTATTAATAATGTATGTGAATGCGTCATAATGTAATTTCAGAAGAGAAAACCTAACAATCAATTGATGACGTACCTTGACATAACTTTAAACCCGTCGCATTGTCCGTGGGATTGTTTTCACTCATTTTTTACAATTGTTATCCACTAAATTTGAAAATAAAAAATACTACCCTATTAAATTATATGTGTATCAAAACAAACTAAAAAAATATTTATAGAAAACAATACTTTTATTATTTTTATGCTAGTGAGAACCAAAACAATATGGAAATGAATGAGGGGAAACTGGATCCTACCACGTGATTTCCCGGCCAATAAAAATGTAGCGTTAAACGTTTAACGCAACCTTGTTGGAAGTCACATAAGAAGTATAACTTCAAAAATATCAAGTTAAAAACGTTTACATAGTGGGATATCATTTTAACTTCGACTACAAATTCAAACAAACTTGTTTTAATTCAAAACAAACTTGTTAAAAATAGCTTTTTTTTCACGTGTAAATAAATGTTCTTTTACTCTATATTTTTAAAGAAATATGTTTTTATATATTTTTCTTTCCCTGAATTCGTAAGAAAAGTAAACACGTCTACAATTGTTAATTATCTCACATAGATAAACACAAAAACAAGTAGATATAAGGTTTACTTAACATTGACAGAAACGAATAGGTAAGAAAATTTCAAGTATTTTATTGGTACTGGCCAAAAAAGTGTCCCAGTGTAAGTAATAAGTACAATTTTATATTGACTGATTTAAACAATTATAAAGTAAATGTGTTTAAGTTACACTTTTTTTTAAAGTTTTTAATTATATAGTTGCTGCTCTATTTGCGGAAACCCTGTAGAGCTATATAAGCGTTATCAAACTATATATATATATCTGTAAAATGAAACCGAATAAAAGGAAATAGGCGATAATTTTTCTGAAATTCTTTACAAGAATCATATGGATTTTAATTTTGTTTACTTCACTATAATCAAATTATTTTTATTCAAACGAATATTAAATACTTTCATTGTTTAAAAGTGTTTAACAACTGCAAAAGAAGAAAAAAAAATATAGAAAAAATTTTTTTCTAATTGTTTCTCAATTGTCCTCCTTACACAAATTTTAAACTAATAATACATTATAGAATATTAAAAATATTTAATATCTCACGTAAATAGTGAAAGTGAATGAAATATTTAAGTTAAATAATAAACTATAAAAAATAATGACAAATGCAAATAAAATGTGAAAAATTATCAGTTTAAAATAGACTGTATCAATGGATATCTTTAAAAAAATTCATATATAATGACTAAAGCAGTATAATTCAATTAACTTAACGAACATAATAAGGTGAAAAAAATCCGTACTTGTAATAAATTTTAAAATAGTCATAAACTGCTTTCTATATAACAAATAATTTAAATTAGTACAGCTTTTTGTGAGTAAAAATGAAAACAAATGATAGAATCAACAGAAAAAGTTACATATTTCTTAGACTAATTACATAAACGCCATATTTAATATAGTCAGTATAAATTTGTTCATACACTGACTATAAATAGTGATGTTTCCTGTTTTATTTCGTTTTTATAGCTTAATTAAATACCCACGCTTTTCAAATATGATTAGACTCAGCTTCCTTCGAAAGCAAAAAATAATTATAATAACTCACTCTTTATTTTCAAAATAAACGCTATAAATTTAGCGAATAAAAATAAATTTTTTCTCTGCACTTAAGATATTAAATGTTTCTCAAAGTAAAAAGCCCATGTATTTTAATTTTTTATAAAGAACGCATAAAACTTTTTAAATAATTTAGCCGGAAGGAAAGGACTTAATTATTTTAGGGGTTGATTTAACTAGCTCACAAATGATGATTTTCATTCATTAATAAATATTGCTCTGAAGTAAATTGATCAATTTATGTTTCTATTGTAAAAAGTATTTTTTTTCCTTTTTTATTTCCAACACTTATAATTTAAATTGTTTCTTCGCTAATATAAAGACAATGCATTATTAAGGTCTTAAATTACGCTTATATGCAATACGTTATTGGCAGTTTATTATTTAACTATATATTTTTCTTACCTTTTTTGTACTTGGCCTTCTTATTTTTAGTTATCGTTTCAAAACATCATAATATTTTTTTTTACATTAGGACTGTGTTTTTTCGTTCTTTAAAAATTAAATTTTTTAAGTGGAGGAGGCGTCATTTTCATTGTTTCCATCACAGACATTGTAGCGCGTATTCTGCGCATCCCTTTCGAAAAACAACGGTTGAATTTTTGGTGGTGATAGAAGCTTATTACTTTATTTTATTTTTCTAATTTATACCTGAGAGCCGTCGTGGCTCAGGAGCCTTTCAATTAAGTGAACCGGGTTCGAATTCCAGCAATGACTGGTCGGATACAAGTTCTGCACCTGTCTTGCACCGACCACAGTGCTGACGTAAAATATCCTCGTTGGTAGACAGGTCATGGGATAGGTTCCCCTTGCTATCAGGCTAACCGTGGGATGTTTTCGCGAATTTCTTTTCCATGTTACGCAAATGCGGATTAATTCCATCAAAAAGTCCTCCACGGATGCCAATTTCCCCCAAATACTTGATCCAGGATTGGGTTACAAGACTACGGAATTGTACATTAGTAGTCGTAAATCCAAAATTAGGGCAGCTGCTCAATGACGGTTATAAAATAAAGTAAAATTTAAAAAAAATAATTTTTTTCCTTTTCATATTACTTAAAAAAAAGTAAATTTCGAAATTTTATTTTATTTTAATTTCGTTTCATTTTATATGTTATATTATGTTATGTTATGCTATGCTGTGCTATGCTATGCTGTTATGTTATGTTATCGTTTTGCTTTAAATGTTGGAAAGTGATCAAAATTTCGAATGGTAATCAATTATCATTCGAAATTTTGCAAGCAGCAATTTAGCAGCAGCAATTCTTGTAGTCGGCCGACCGGCCTGTGTTGGGGTTAAGGAACTGCCCTTGCATCAGAAAGGTTCTGGGTTTGAATCCCGGGCAAGGCATGGATGTTCTTTCCTTCTCTGTACTATCTGTCCTTACTGTGGGAGAAAAACGTTGGTCCATCTAGTATGGTGCCCCTGAAAGAGTGGCCAACAAATCTGCCCTCCAAGTGCCTGTATGACCTAGGTCATTATCCAGGTGGGCATTAGAAGAAAAAAAAATTCCTGTAGTAGCAATATCAATTTTTGTAATATTAAGGAAGCTATTTAACTACCATTTAGCACATATCTGCTATAGAAATTCGACGAAATTTCGACTGAAATATCCTACTTTCACTGACACAAAAGTGAGTTAAAATGGAGTTTATTTTCTACATACGTTTAAATCCATGCAAGTGATGCGCGACCAAAATTTTATATTTCTCTAAATTTTTCATTGAAAGAAAATTTTCTTTGAGAATTTTAGTATTACTGACTAACTCTATACCAATAGATGACGCCACATTAATCGGAAGAAAAGCCATTTTATAATTTATTTTATAAAACTAAGTATGTTTCTTAGTGAAGTACTGTCAAGGTGTTATTGAATAAATAACATCACCTTTTTGCTCTGTTTATTTTAGTTATAATATTTTAGATATAATATTTTAAACTCAAATTTTTTTATAGCAAATACATGGCACCTCATTAGTGAAAATTAGCCGGAATGCCTTCAAAAAAATGGAAATAAAAATTTTAATATTCTCAAAACAAAATCAAAGCTTAAAAGGAGGAGGACGTTGTAAGACATAAGATTATGTAGCTGCAAATGTAAGCATTGTTATTTTGAATAGTTTTACTGTAAAAAAAGAGTTTTTCATAATTAAGCAAAAATGTGTCAAAATTGCTCAAAAACAAATAATAGTTGATTTTGAAAACCATTTAAATTTTCCAGATAAATTTATCGTTAGTAGACATAGGCAATACGACGCACTACATAAGGGCCATTTGGGCCTCAGATGCCCAGTTCTACAACAACGATCGATGAACGACGCACTACATACAATGCACAAAAAATTTAATTTTAAAAATTAATTTAACATATGAATATAATTAGTATTATAATCTTGTGTAAAATAAATGATTACTAAATGGTTGCAATACATACGAAATATAAAAATTATTTATAAACTATATAAAATAAAGTCAGTGTGATCTTAGGCATTGTATTTCACTGGCAAGCGCTTCATTAGTGGGAGAAAATGATGAAATAAATGCTTTGTGCTTATATCTGGGGGATGGAGGTCGTTTTCCTGGCGATTTCTATTTTGGATGTGCTTATCACCAATATTGAAAAAGCAAAAAAAAAAAAAAAAAATTGCATAGCATTTTAGGGGAAAATGGAAAACTGAAATATTTTATCGTTGGGCACAAGCAGCGGGCGCACCTAGACCGATCGACGGGCGCCATGGTGCCCGCGGGCATAGGGTTGGGGACCCCTGGTAGAGCATCCCTCTATACGGTCTCGGGGTCGTTGGTTCGAATTCTGCTAGCAGCCAACCTTCCTCTACATCACTTTTGGAAAATGTATTTTAGATGCAGATATGCATTTTGCTTTAAAATAAACACATGCTGTTTCGATTTTGAAAGCATAGGAATTTTTAGTTCAACTTTTGTTTGAATCGAAACTATTTTAACACATTTGTGCTTTGTAATGAGATCTTTTTTTTCCACCTTTTTTACAGTGCTCGACTTAATTGAATAATGCGATTTAGAAAGAAAAAAATTTATAAATTTTTTTAAAGAAACTCAAAAAATAATGACCATGTTTGTTTGAATTACATGTCATAAAAAATAATAATTCTGACATGAAATAACTCAAGTAAAGGTTTTTTGAATCTATAACATTTTCATATCATATTTTTCCTTCAATATTTCTCTCAAAGGTTGAAGAATTTTATATTTCTTCATCCAATTATTTTGCCTTATAAAAGTGACGAACACGCGCAGCGGAAATTTTTTAAAAATAGCGGAGATGGTGACGACGGTAACTTTCTTAACTTTTTCAATAATATAGTGAGAAATATGACAGGAGTTGTAATATTTCGCTCCTAAGAGGTTAAAAATATCATGTATGTTGTTCCAGAAGCTTTAAAACATTTGGCAGGAGTTGAATTCTTAATAATTATACTGACGAGAGTGACAAACAAACCATAACGCCTCCCGGGGTTTAATTTCGTCACATCTTGCTTCACTTTTTACTGACAACACCATGACGCCAGTTTTAATTAAACTGTTCAGCATCATTAAAACTGTCAGGGAGCAAAAATGAATTATTCACGCAATTTGATGTCTTTAATGCAAAATAACATATCTCCTTAATAACATAATCGAAAACAATTTGAGCAATTATTTAATTTTTCGAAAGCTGAATGTTAGAACATTAATCATCGAAGAGAAAATATTGAAGAAGAGTGTATTAAAGTGTTCAGTTACACATAAAAAAACTGAAAAAATTTGTTTGATGTGAAGGAAAAAAACTTTCTAAAATAAGTAAATTAGACTTGTTATAATTGATTTAATTTTACCCAGAAAAGTAATTGAATTTTGTTCAAGCAAAATAAATGTATTAATGTATTTTATGGGTATTTCTGATAGATGTGGAATATTAGAACATAAAATGTTAAATACATTTTATAAAAAATATTGGTGAGATGTATTTTAAAATGCTTTTGCCTACTAAGATTACAAAAACTTCTAAATGGTTTGAAAAAGTTCAAAAATTAGTAAGTTAGACGAGTTATACTTTACTTGTTATAATTAATTTAATTTAACCGAGAGAAATAACTTAATTTTTTCAAGTAAATTGTGCACCCTTGGAGAACTGAGTTAAAACTTGCCAAGAGACACTCACCAAAACTTTATTGTAACTAAATCAATAACTCCACATATTTGCAGCTGATTTATCATGGAAGTTACATTATAATGTTCATCGATGGAAGAAACCAATCATAAAATGTATCTTAATGCAATTATATTTATATTTCTCTTAAAGTAATAAGCAATGCCAAAATTCACAATCAAATCAAACATAGATTTAATTGTTAAATTACACACTGTAAAAAAAATCCGGATTAAATCACGGTATAAATAAATTACCGGCACTGAGTGCATCATCCGTAAAATCAATTAATTTTACCGTAATATTATATTTTACAATATTTTAATATATAATATAATATTTTTACAATAATATCTATTTAATTAAGAGTAATTAGTGAGTTTATGGTAATTATTACTGTAAGATTAACGGTGCATGTTCCAGTAAAAAAAAATTATTGTAAAAAGTAGTGGTTCGCTGAGCACTTTTTACCGGAATTTGATCAGAAATTTTTAATTGCGTTATCACTCTCATAAATTTATAAAGCTTGTGACATAACGAGATTATTTATAAGAAAAGATCATTTTGAAATTGCCTCTCAATCAATTAGTGAACATACGTAGTTTTAATAAATGGAGTTGGTAAGCACACTTATACATTTTGATGCACTGCTTTATGCCATCGTTTATGTTCCTCCTGGAGGCAGCTTTTGGTTGGGCCGGAGAAGATTTTCTATGTTCTCAGGCGACGGGGGGCCTTCTTGAGTGACAACAACAACTTCATGCTAAAATTGTTTTTACTAAAGAAAAGTAATTTAACTTAATAGTTATGGAAAACAATGCTTAGGATATTTATTTTCAATAAGCGAAATGTAATTTAATGCAAACAAGGTGGAATTACTACGATTCTGCAGTGGATATGAGAACAGCAACACCTCTTTGATGCCAGAGAATACACAAATTGAGAGATTTGTTGCAAAAAAAACTTCCAAGTTTCATCAAACAATCAAAATAGAGTCGTGGTGGTGGCTTAGGGGATATAGCGTTAGCCTTCCAACCTATTCCGGATTTGAATCCCAGCGCTGACTGGTCAATACAAATTCCACACCCGGGTAGCACAGACCACAGTGCTGACTTAAATATCCTCAGTGGTAGACGGATCATGGGTTAGAGTACCCTTGCTGTCAGGCTAACAGTGAGAGGTTTTTATGGTTTTCCTCTCTATATAAAGGAAATGCGGGTTAGTTTCATCAAAAAGTTTTCCACGAAGGCAAATTTCCCCCAATACTTGATTCAGGAGTTCCCTTGTCTTCTAGATTAGGTTCCAAATTACAAGGCTATGGAGTTTAACATTAGTGGTCGTAAACCCAAAATTGGGTGGGCTGTTTAACGATGGTTAACAAAATAAAAATAATCAGAATGGTTTTGATATTATTTCATCTTGTCTTATCTCACTAGCAATTTGATAGACATCCATTGAATTTCGATTGTAATTTATATTTTCAAATGTCTAAATTTTTTCTGTTTCATTTGATACAATAGTTCTAAATATCTATAATAAGGTTCCTCATTGCGAAACACTATTAATATGAAACCGATGTTCCATTTGGTTGCTAATCTGGACACTAAATCTACAGATATTAGACTGGATAAAGATATTATTAACCCTCTAAAAGTCACGAAAGCGGGAAAATTCGGGATGATGCTTCTCCCTTGTGAGCAGTTTTCTGTTTATAAGATCTGGGAAAATTTATATTAATGTACAGGATGTCTCAGGATTTTGGGACAAACTTTAAGGAGAGGTAGTGGATATCACAAAGATTCTGATGTGAAGAGCGATTGGTAGTTGAAAACGTCTTCCTTCGCCGTTACTTGGTGTTGTTCAAAAGATGCATTGCGCGTGGGGGACCGGTTCCCTTGCCCCCATGCTCTCCTGACTTAAACAACAAGAATTTCTTTCTTTTGGGTGCATTTTGAAAAGACCTGTGGCATTTGGTTGCAAGAATCGTCTGTGCTGCTACTGATATGCATCAAAATCCAGATGTATTTGTCTTCCAATCCAAGGCGTTTCGGTGTAGAGCATGCACTGCTAATAATTATGTTAACTTTGAACATATTTTGTGATATAACATCTACCAGAGCAATTATCTACCACAGTGTTTCCCAAAGTGTACGCGTACCCCCAGGGGCACGGGTGCAGTTTAGCTGGGGTTCGCTTTCTTATGCGAAATATCTTGCAACAAACGAAAATTTCAAAATTTTTTATTTAAAAACAAAGCTAGCCATGAATATTTACAATTGCGTATTTTTCTATTGGCTATTTTTTGCAGAGTTAGCAGTTACTAATTATTGTTGTCAACAGCCAGTTGTGATTTCGAACTTTTATGCAATTTTTTATAGTAACAAATACATTTCTTTTCTTATTTATGGTACAAAGCGTAACGAAAAATTTTGAAAGGGTACGCAAAAGTCATAAGTTTGGGAAACACTGATCTACCAGATATCATCCACAAGAGCAAGAGCACATGTAACATCTTTGACCAATAAATATTACAAATGATTACAATTCTAAATCTTTCTGACGTCCCCAACCTCCCCTTGAAGTTTGCCCCAATAATTCTGGAACACCCTGTATATGGATGAATGCTGCTAGAAAAATAAATACTTATAAGAGTGCTTATCACAGGCTTCAGAAAAAATTATTTAATTCATCAATGTGGCAGAGTTTGATAACGTTCATTCTAATAAAGATGTCTAATAAAATTTTTTACAAGTTTTGATGTTAGTTAAGTTAAATATTATTAAGTTAAATATTATTATCGCGTCTGTTTGAAGATGGGAAATAAACGCAATTAACCCTTTATAAGATCATAGCTACACGGAGAAAAATTTCATGATAAAATAATCGCACTTGTATGGTAATAACATTTCGGGAAAAGTAAAACATCATTCAGATAATAAAATCTAAGTATACAGTATTTCAACCATTCAGTTGGAAATTTTTCCGTTCCATTGGTAACGGTTTAAAGGAAATTCGGGTTTTCAAATTAAAGTTTTTATTACCACATACTTAGTTAAAGTACAAAACTTGAAAGTAAATTTAATCTAAAGAATAGTCTTTATGGCATGATCTTAGTTATTATGAGACAATTACCAAACTTTACCACATTTACAACTGAACAGCATAGTAATGAATCCTTATTTTTTTGTTAAATTTGACAAAAGCTAATCTAAAATCACTTCGGTAATTAGACATATAGTCAGAAACAAATCAAACGTTACCATATTCTGATAGTTTTAGTTTATTTTCGTTGAACAGCTGAACCAATCGGAGTTTACGACTACTAATGTTCAACCCTGTAACCTTGTAATTTTGACAGACAAAGGAATTCCTAGAGACAAAGACAGGAGACAAAGGAATTCCTAGATCAGGTATTGCGAGAAATTTGTCATAATGGAGGACTTTTTGATGGAACTAAAAAGAATTTGCTTTACACGATGTGGAAGAACACGAAAACCTCCCTCGGTAAGCCTGAAGGCAAGGGGGTCTAACCCATGATCTGTCTACTAATGAGGATATTTTACGTCTGAGATCGGTGCTTGTCTGGTGCGGAATAGTATCAACGTGCCATCGCTGGAATTCGAACCCAGGTCTCCCACTGGGAGGCGGGTATTCTATCCCTTGAGCAGCCACTTCTATATGCTAGTAGTTAAGACAAAACTTGTTTCCTCTCTGTGCAAGTTTTTTCTCTGTTCATGAGTTTTTAAATGTCGATGTGAACTATTACTGAGTTTTTTTTTCATATAATAAAATTTCATCCACGTTATTTGTAGTTATGAAAACAGAATTTATAATTTCGGTTAAATATATGCACAGTATTTCAAGTTTAAATCTAATTCTTAACAAAGCAAAGCTTTTGAAATTCCCTCCCTTCTTCCCTCTTAATAAATAATTCCAGATCAAAATATGATATAAAATACCATCACTAAGGATACATCATCCATAAAATCCATTGTAATGCAAAAAATAATTTTATAGTAATGTTTATTTAGTTAGAGTTATTGAATGATTTAATGGCAATTATTACTATAAAAATTACAGTAAGTCAGGTTTTTTGTTCCGTAACATACTTCTGTAGAAATGAATTTCACAGTAAAAAGTACTGGGAGTTTTTGCAGTGTACCAAAACAATAATCTTGAAAAATTAAATTTATTCTAGGTATTGAGATAAAATAATTTATTTTTATAAATCAATCTCAATCGCAAAAATGAATTTTTTTCTAATTCAATCTCGATCGCGGAAATAAATTTCTTGTTATAATTCAATCTCAATCACAAAAAACACTCTTTATCAATTAATCTCAACAGCATAAATAAATTTCTTTTCATAAAATGAATTATCTATTTTCAATTAAACATTTCAATCAAAAAATACATTTTCACAAAAAAAAGAAGAAAAATTCTTTCAAAAATCAATCTCAATTGAGATTAATGAAGAGAAATACTCACTAGTGTCAGTGTAATTATAGCATTATGTCATACATTTTAAACTTTAAATTAGATCATTAGATGCAAATATTTAGTTGAAGGTACAGTACGAAAGAAAACGGATCACCCTGAATAACTTTTGATCTAGTAATTGGATCCTGACATTCTATTACTCTAACTTATGGTCGAGGTGGCGACCTCAAATATGCTAATCAATTAGTGCAGATGATATTTTAAGTTACGAAATCAGACTCAAAAGCGCATTTTCTCTGAATAAACATACCTTTTTTTCGATGGATTCCGATTTTTGATCCCCGAAATATAGGGGTAGCCGCCATCCGGGGGTTATTGTCCCCATAGTTAAATCAAGAGAGCGATGCAAAGATTGAACTCAATAATGTTAATTTTATTCTTTGTGTATTTCGCCATATCACGAGAACTTTTTAAGCGAATTAAAAACGATTTAAACGCAATTATAAAATTTGTTCATCCAAATGTAGGGGAAGTCTTGGTTTATTTGTATTTCTACCAATTCACATAAATAATGAAAGACTAGAAATTATCTAACTCTAAATATTTATTGAAAAGGACAAAACACATAAAAATAAAACAAGGATAAAAAAATACAAGAATTTGGAAGAGGGGGTTTTGGGCTCGAATTAAACATCCGTACTTAACGGCGGTTCCTGGCAGACTGTCTTAGTTCACCGCCAGAGGCGCTGTAGTGGGGGGAAGAGGAGAGCTTGTTACACTCCCCCTCTGGTTCCGATTAAACGTCTCGTTGAGGGACCAGCACTTTTTCGTTTTTGGCTTCTTCTGAGGGTCATCAAGGTTTTTGGGTCAGGATCAAGAGTTTTTGGTCTGCCTCGTTTACGTAAAGGTGCCACCGGCACTGCATTTTCATTAGAACATTTTTTCAATGAACATGATACTGTCCTAACGGTTCATTTGGCTTATCAGCGTGGGCCACTTCATACGATGTTGGGGACCTTTGAGTGAGGATGATGTACGGTCCATCTCTCTTTGGCATGAACTTGGCCGACTTTGATTTTGCAGCATTGCTCTTAAGATGCAAAGTAACCCATACTTTATCACCAGGTGAGTACTGTGGTGATTTTTGACGCTTTTGATCTGCGTAGGTCTTTCTCTGATCTTGTTTGGATTCTACTCTATCTCGGATGTCATTAGATATATTCGCTAATCTTTTTAGATAGGGAGTGATCTCGGGCACGAAATTATCATTGTTGACGATGGCACGAAAATCACTCGTAACGTCATCTATGGTTCTCATTTCTCGTCCAAACATGAGAAATGATGCTGTTTCGCCAGTTGTTTCACACTTTGCACTGTTCATGGCGAATCTAATCATGGGAAGTTTTTCAGCCCAGGAAGTGTGATCTTGTCCCACAAGGATTGCAAGACGTGGCTTCAGGTCACGATTTTTGCGCTCTACAGGATTCGCCTGTGCGTGATATACTGGGGTGAGGTTCTGATCTATTTTCAAAAGGAAACACAATTGCTGCATGACAGCAGAGACGAACTGAGTTCCGTTATCACTTATTATTCTTCGAGGAATCCCATAGCGAAGAAAAATCTCTTCTACAAGAACAGTGGCGCATTCTTTAGCAGTGGCGGTAGTCAGAGAAAATAGTTCTACCCACTTAGTTGAACAATCTTCCACTATAAAAACCCAGGATTTACCCTCTTTAGTTGTGGGTAATGGTCCAAAGAGATCTATTGCCAAGGTTTCAAATCGTTGGCTGTATATTGGTGTCTGCAGAAGTCCACAAGGTTTTTGATTACTGGCTTTGTATCTGGCGCATTCAACACAGCTCTTAACATAGTCAGCTATGAAGGATCTCATACCAGTTCAATAGTATCGTTGATTTATTCTATTTAATGTTCCCTCTACTCCGTAGTGTCCAGCACTTGGAGCGTCATGGTGTAATTTTAAAATTTGAGCTCTTTCATGCAACGGTACTACCAACTGTGCTTCTTCAGCATCTGAAGCAGGAGAATATCGGAATAATACGCCTTGATTCATTATATATCCTCTTTGTGTCCAATTGGAATAGTCTACTCCTTTTTCTGGATCTTCAAAACATGTAATTATTTTCTTAAGCTCTTCATCTTTCATTTGCTCCTCTCTTATTTCTTTAGGTGTTTTCTTAGGGAAGTCTACGGAAATAGTGGAAGCTTCGCAGAATACTTCATCACTTTGACATATGGGTCTTGAAAGCATGTCTACCACATAGTTCGATTTCCCGGGGTGGTATTCTATCTTAAGATTGAACTCTTGCAGCTGCAGGGCCCATCTCGCCAGTCTTCCAGATGGAGATTTTAAACTCATGAGCCACTTGAGAGGTTGATGATCGGACGAAATGATGACTTCGGTGCCTTCCACGTATCCTCGGAATTTTTGAAGTGCCCAAATGACAGCAAGGGCCTCACGCTCTGTTGTCGAGTAATTCCGTTCCGCAGAACTCAGCAATCTGCTTGCGTATTCTACAGGATGTTCTTGAGTTTCGTGTTTTTGCAAAAGGACAGCACCCAAAGCGTAGTTACTAGCGTCTGTCCGTATGAGGAATGGTTTAGTTTCATCCGTTTGCTTTAGAATTGGAGGAGAAATCAAGCTTTGTTTCAGTTCTTCAAATGCTTTTTGCTGTTCAACACCCCATTCCCAAGAGGCATTTTTCTTTGTCAAATTGGTAAGTGGTCTGGCAATTTCGGAAAAACCAGGAATAAATTTTCGATACCATGAACATGTTTGTATAAACGACTGAACTTGTTTCACGTTTCTTGGAGAAGGCATGGAGATGATGGCATTTACTTTATCTGGGTCTGTTTCAATTCCCTCAGATGTTATCCAAAGTCCTAGATACTTCACTTTAGAACATGCAAATTTACATTTCTTTCTGTTTGCACTAAGTCGAAATTTGTCAAGACGGTCAAAGACATCTTTCAGATCTTGGATATGTTGTTCAAAGGTAGGAGACAACACAAACAGATCATCTAGGTAAACCAGCAGTTTTACTGAAGGAAGTCCGTTACGGAAACGATCCATCAGGCGTTGGAACGTTGCTACAGCGTTTCGTAAACCAAAAGGCATTCTTTTGAATCGGAAAGTGCCAGAAGAACAGATGAATGCTGTTTTATCTCTGTCAGCTGGGTTAACTTCTACCTGATGATAGCTAGCTGTTAAGTCAATGATTGACATATATTTACATGTCTTTGCATCATGCCATAAATCATCCATTCTGGGTAATGGATATGTATCGGGTAAAGTTTTCTCATTTAGTTTTCGATAGTCCACGCAGAGTCTATAACCGTTCGGTTTAGGAACTAAAACCACGGGTGCGGCGTAAGGCGACTCGCACTCTTCAATTATATCTTTCTCTAGCAAATCATCGATTTGTCTCTTCAACTCTTCTTTCTTAGAAGGAGGTAATCTGTACGGGGGAACAGATACAGGAGGATGATCACCAGTATTGATGTAATGCTTTGCGTATGGAGTAGCATCTCCCCCTGGTTCGAAGATTCTTTCATACTGTTTCAACAGGGTGTTGAGTTTGTTTTTTTCTTCACTTGACAGTTGTTGACCTTCTTCCTCTCTCAGTTGACAAGTATTGGATTCAGCACATAGCGCATTCTTGATATCACACAAATTGGCTTCCTTAGCAAAATTAAATTTTCGTCGGGGAAAATCGCTGAAAAACCATCTGCGACTTTTTAGATCAAGGACGATACCAGCATCTTGAAGGAAATCTGTACCAAGGAGAGTACGATTTTCTTTAGCATGGGGTAATGCAATTAAGTTTGTTTTAAAGACTCTTCCTTCAAGTCCTATATCTACCAAAGTAGTGAAGGCTTCCACTTGTCGTTTTTCTCCGTCAGCAAGTGTCATAGTAAGTCGGGTCTCTTGAAAGTCTGCACCTTCTTGTTTGAGAATTTGATACAACCGTTCTCCAGCAATACAATGGCTTGCTCCTCTGTCAGCAAATGCGGTACCCAAGAGTCCATTTACTGTTATACTCAACATAGCTAGTTGTGATGATTCGTCTACACATGACTGGAAGAGGACGTTTCCAACACTGGGAGAAGAGTTTGTGCTCGATGGATTGCATTTAGGACAGCGAGATTTGATAATGCCAGGTTCACCACATCCATAGCACCTTCTACCAGTTCTGCTCTCTTCAAATCTGTCATTGTTTACTTTATGATGTTGATCATCATACATAAAATCATTTCTTCTGGGAATTCTTTCATTATTATAAAAGTCCTGCTTGTTATGACTTTGAACTCCAGTATCTCGCCTATTTTCTTGTCTGAAAGAATGCATGTTATATTTCTGGTCATATTGTACCCTGGGACTACGCGAATACTTGTTTTGGTTATAAAGTCTTTGTGATTCTGTTTGTTTCAAATTAAGCTTCTTTTCTGTATTTGTTTTCTGCAAATCTTTATTGTTCATACGAAGATTTTCATACGCATCCATTTTCTCAATTAAATCTTCAGGCGTTTTCCATTCACACCAGACATCTAAGAAGTGCTCTTTAGCTTCTGGAGGAATTCTTTTCTTCATTTGATCGACGATCATCAAGTTTTTCAATTCATCAAAAGTTTTAATGTCTAATTCCATTAACCAATTTTCGAAAAAAGTTTGGAGTTCAAAATGAAAATCTTTCCAAGTTTTCTCAGGTGTTTTTCTGTGAGTGGCATACAACTGTCGAAGCTTTTCTGCACTTAGCTTATATCTTTTCAGAAGCATTTCTTTGACATAGTCAAAATCTTGGGCTTTATCTTCTGCTTCTCTTGCGATGAGTTGAGCAATATCGTTTGGCAGGACACCAAGTAAATAAGCTACCCAATTCTCTTTGTCTACTTTTAAAAATTTCAATTGGCGTTGAAATAAGTTGAGATATAAAACCATATCGTCCTCTTTGGGATTGAATTCAGGTAGTAATTTCTTTAATTGTAAGTTGACAGGACAAGTACTAGTTAAACCAGATGATGGTTGTATGGATTTTTGGGCTTCAATTTGCAAACGTAATTTTTCTAGCTCAACATTCTGTTCTTGTTCCTTTTCTTTCAATATTCGATTTTGTTCTTCCTCTCTTTCTCTATTTAATTTTTCGCTTCTTTCTTTTTCGACTCTGTCATCAATAATATTTTGTAACACGTTGAGGCAAAATTCTTCATCGTATGCTTCATTTTCTGTGATCAGTTTCTTAATTTGAATGACTTTAGCATCGGGGGGAACCTTGAGACCCATTTCTTCAGCTAATACACATAAATCGACCTTTTTTCCCTTTCCTAAAAATGTCATTGTAGCAGATTGTGAAAGCACCACTTAATAGATATTGTTTAATACCCCCAATGGTCTTAAAATGTCACTGATAATGAAATGTCACTTATTATTTAATATAAAATGTTTCTAATTATAGATACCCTATCACACAATATTACTTGAGATAATTTGAACCAGTTAATATAATCTATTCAAACAACCAATGGAAAATAAAAATATACGATGTATTAATTATAGAGCAAGTAGTGGTAATGTGCATTATAACTATCAATACATCAACAAAATTCCCACATAAAACACCAATATTGTAAATAAATCAATATTTTGAACAATAAACATTATTCTGTATAAACACTATACAGACATTTTACTTTTATTTTTCTGGATAAAATTCTATTAAACCAAGATAAAAAAAAAATTCCCAAAATACACTACTCTTCATTTATCAAAATTATCCACCTTTGTTACTAAAGTGTATTCAATATAGAAACATATATATAAAACACATAGCAATAGAAAAAAAAATTCTTCTCCTTCCTTTTTTTTTATGAAGTAATAACAAATAGAAATTGTAATAATAAAACTATGCTATAAGTTACATGAATGAATTAAAAAGAAGCAACATATTCTTAAATTTCTTTTCCTCTTTCTTAGTTTTGATTTTTTTTCTTTTAAATAACAAGTTTTATTTTAACCTTAGCTAAATTCAATTTATATCTGTAATTGAGATCAATGAAAATAAAACAAAATACAATCTAACAACAACTAAGACATAAGTTCTTGATAGTCATTACCATAAGTTTCAGTTTAGATTTACAAAACAAACACTCTCATTTTACCATGAAAAGAAATTCGTCTGTGGTTTTGGCGCCACAGAAAGCAATAAAGAAAGAATCTTGTCTGATTCACAGACGCGCAAGTATTAATCGAAAGTGATATTCATAAAATAATATTCAAATAGATGAATAATTTTAAACACACTTCTTAAAAGAGAAAAAAAAATGCTTAAATATTTTAGAATGCAGTTTGTTTAACTTTTGCACAATATATATTCATTTTGAAACATGAAAAGATAGCTAACTCTCATAATATATTTCTCTATCTACCAGATTCTTAGTTTATAAAAATTATTTTTAGAATGAATGATTCAAACTACTTATAATATATTTAAACTTCACACACAGAATTACTATACAACATAATACTTTTCATTAAGTTTCAAATCAATCGATAGTAAATCTTACTACTATAAAAATTGTACTTATCAAAGTTGAGCGGGAAAGGGTTTTCCCGGTTTTCCTCGTCTAGCTGGAGTGAGCTGGGAAAACGGAAATACTGAATCAAAATTCAGGCAATCGAGGTACGGGATGACCTCATTATATTCCACAAATTGAACAGGTCGTTCATTCACTTTCTGAAGAAAAAAAAATTGAGCCAGCAAGGAACCGTTAGTTTGGCCCACGTTTGGCGCCATTTTTGTAGGGGAAGTCTTGGTTTATTTGTATTTCTACCAATTCACATAAATAATGAAAGACTAGAAATTATCTAACTCTAAATATTTATTGAAAAGGACAAAACACATAAAAATAAAACAAGGATAAAAAAAATACAAGAATTTGGAAGAGGGGGTTTTGGGCTCGAATTAAACATCCGTACTTAACGGCGGTTCCTGGCAGACTGTCTTAGTTCACCGCCAGAGGCGCTGTAGTGGGGGGAAGAGGAGAGCTTGTTACACAAAGATATTTCCATGCAAAAAATACATTTAAGTAAATATTTATTATTTTTTATTACTTCATTTAATAAGAGTCGGAAAATGTTGAATTGTAAGATATACAATATTTATAACATTTTAAAGTATGCAATTTTACATGGCAAAATACAAAATGTTAGTGAATTTGGTTAAATAGTTCCTGAGAAATCACATTGCATAATTACAGCCTTTAAAATGATTCAAAAATTGTATATCTTACAACTCAAATTTTTGTTCGCCCCTTCTTAAATTAAATTATAAAAAGCAACAAATATTTACTAAAATGTATTTTTTGCATGGAGTTATCTTTAAATAAACGAATTTTATAATTGTGAACAAAATTTTTAAATTCGTTTCAAAACTTCTCGAGATATGTCATCCATAATGGTGACTTTTTTCGTATTTTGCATACGAAAAAAGTCACCATTATGGATGACTATTTCCAAATGGTGACTTTTCAACGAGGTCCAAACGTTGCATCTCTCATTTGATCAAACTATAGTGACCATATTTCTTAGATGGCTGCTATCCCCTATACTTTTGTAATGTCAGAAATTCGAATATGTGAGACATTTCTCTTTCGGTTCGTGTTAATGAAATCCTCAATAAGGATGACAAAGGATTATTTCAGGTATAAGCATTTATTTCATCATCTTTGGATTAATTATGAGTAAAAAATGAAATATGAGTATGTACATAATCTACATGGCATTCAAAGTCCGGAGCTCTCCTGCTCCCTTCCAGTTCATACCTTCGCTCTCCTAGTCCAGCTAATACTCAACTCTTCTACGTTCCAACTAATACTGATCAAAAAATATTCTTTCTCATAAGAAAAAGTCCTTCGCTCCACTCCCAATGTAGGGGAACGACACTTTCCGTGTCCCTTACCCTCTGATCCTTAGGTCAGGGGTCAATCAAATGCGTGGGAGAGGAATCAGGATCCTGACAGAATACTTCAAAAAAGATAATATTATTCAGAGAAAGTATGTTTTGTGTCTGATTTCGCATCTTAAAATATCTTCTTCTTTAATTAGAATATTAGAGGTCACCCCCTCGAACCATTAAGTTTGATTCCTAGAACGTGAAGATTTGATCATTAGATCTAAAGTTATTCAAGGTGGACCGTTTTCTTAGCTCACTGTACATCTTATTTTACTATATTT
Source organism: Parasteatoda tepidariorum (assembly GCF_982258835.1). Classification (NCBI taxonomy): domain Eukaryota; kingdom Metazoa; phylum Arthropoda; class Arachnida; order Araneae; family Theridiidae; genus Parasteatoda; species Parasteatoda tepidariorum. The sequence goes on from NC_141755.1 coordinate 31,966,014, forward strand.
TCGTTTGATTTCATAAAAATTTTACATAGTTATCTAGTTTACTAAATAGTAATTGATTTCAAGTCAATTTAAGAAGTTTTTTCATGCATAAAATATTAAAGAAATAATAAATTATTTAAGCAATACTAAAAGGAAATTTCGTTTATTATTTATATACAAAACAAGTGTCTTCCTCTTTTCATTAACAATTTAAGCCTCTTTTATCTGTAAATAAATGACGAGAAGAATTTTCCTTTTTTATTTTCATTATTTCTTTTTAATATAAACAAAAATGATGGATTGCTTCAATTACGCAAAAAAAAAAAAAAAATGCTTATTATTTTTTTTTTTTGTACTCATTTTCAATTGAACACAATTTTTCCCACCTCAATGTTATTCAACATTTTCAAACATTAATTACATGAGATGATAAATTCAACAGCATTAACATTTCAAAAAAAAATTTCTTATTAATTTATTTGTGAAGTCTACCTAGATTATAACAGCTAAAAAATAAATTTCTTAGAAACAATTCTAGAAACTTCTCCAGACTTTCTGTGAAAATCTTCGAAAGCTAAATTACGAGGTTTCATTACATAAATTGATCAAACTACGGCATTCCGGATCAAATTACGGCATAAAGTACCAGAACTTTGGTTGCACCATCCGCAAAATTTATTTTCCCGTAAAATCCATTTTTACCGTAAAATATTACACAGTAATTTTCACAGCAATATTTATTTAATTCGAGCGATTTAGTGACTGCACGGTAATTATTACTTTAAAAATTTTCGATGTATCAGATTTTGTGTTCCCTATCCTGTTCCGGTTAAAATTGATTTTACGGTGAAAAAGAGCCGACATGCTGAGAGCCAGTAATTTTCCCCGTAATATGAACCGAAATTTTTAACAGTGTATCTGAAATGGTGTTTTAATGAACCCTCAAGATTGCAAAATCGCGTTTACTTCTAACTTAATTTTTTTTTTATATTTCCCAATTTACATTTAGTAGTGATTTCTAACAATAATAAACCATACAATTATTTTATTTCTTATTTTATAATCGGCGTTGAACTGCAGACCCAATTCTAAGTTTACGATTTTCAATGATCAACTCCGTAGCCTTGTAATTTCGAATCCTATTCAGGATTCAAGGGAATTCCTGGATATACATTGGGACCATAGAGTAATAAATAAGAGGAGACGGCATGCCCGTACACTCGTGAAGCCTTAACCGCAACCGCGGCGCCATATTGGTACAACCAAAACACATCGAACTTCGTTGAACTAGAGCTGTATGTGTTTAAACATTCTTCAAACTGAGTTCTAAAATGTTCTAGAAGAGATTGTGTGTTTCTTTTAACAATTTTATGTAATTTAAATTATTGTATTTATTAAAAGTAATTAAAATTTTTGGTTGTTTTTTTTAATATAATTCCTTTAACATAACTCTCTTTCCTAAAAAGCAGGGTTCTCCAAGTAGGCCCCACCTTGAAAAAATCCACTTGGAACGATAAGTGGGTTTTTAAAAAAAAATAATAAAACAAATTAATAATAATTTTTTTATTAAAAGTTAGAGTTGCACATTTACTTATATATAATTTATTATGCAGCATAAATTTGTCTGATTAAGTTTTTAATATTTGTAAAGTAAAAGAAACTCGAATCTTATAATTTTGTAGTACTATTGAAAACTTTAAGTGGGTTTTTTCAAAAAATAATATTTTAATGATATTAAATCAAATAGAAATTTAAATAATACAGTCTGAAAAGATCAATTTTTCAAATATAGTTGCATGCTTTATATATTAATAAACAGGTTATAATTATTAATTCATATGTTTAAAAAAATTGAAAAGAAACAATTTTTTTTTTTTACTAAGTGATACATTAACAAATTTAAACAGTTTTATTTTCTGAATTTAAAAAAGTAAACTAAAAATTTTTATAAGAGAACATTTTAAAATTATTTATCTAAAAATGAAATAATTTTCTTCGGGTTAATTATTTGAAAAAATAGGGCCAAGTACCTGATACTCTTTATAATTATATAAAATTTTAATTTCATTTTCTATTAATCTTATTATAAAAACATGGAAGACCATTAAATATTTATTTCAGTTTTTTATTAAAGTCAAAAGTCAGATGAAATTTTAGATTTTACTGATTATAAATATTTACAGATTATAATTTTATAATAATATATATATGTGTATGTTTAATAAATATAGTAAATAAATGTGTGTAAAAACAAAAAGATTAATAAACTTGTTCCTTTTATACTACTGCATTTATATTTTACAATACTTGAGTTAAAAATTGTGAAACATTAATATTATGTAATACTTAACACTAAAAAAGATTCAAACATATATTAGTAATAATGCGTTATTTAAACTTAATATAAAACACATATAACAAAATTTAAATAACTTTTTGAATTCATTTCTATTTTTAGACTTATACGACACTTTTTATTAAATAAAAATATTTACAAAGTGAAACTTAAAGTTTATGAGCACTAAATGAAAAAACCCAATTTCCCCCGTGTTTTTTTAATAAAACCCTGGCGGGTTGGGTTTTTTCAAACCCTGCTAAAATCAGCAAGTAATTATATATTTACTTATTGTACTTTCAAAGTGTTGACATTTAAATCTTTTACTTTGCAGGATTTCTATATGCCTTAAAAAGGCTTTTGTATTCATTTTATCTTTTAAAGTTCCTTAAAGGCCTTAAAATTTGTTTCATCTGAGCCTCCACCTTCCTCTACTAACGTCTCAATTGCTGTGTCAAAGCTTTAATTTATTATAGAGCATTCATTATAGATAATAATGCCTGGGCATTTATTATAGAGCATTTATTTGCTCACCACTTCATGTATTTTGTGAATGAGATAGAGCATTTCATGAGTGGAGTTTAAACCTCAATTGGAAAATAAATATGCCTATATATTAAATACTCTGGGTACTTACCTTTAAAAATAAATACACAGTTATTTTACGTGGTTATTTGTAAATTACAGTTTTGTACACTTCATATGATGAAGTGCTTTGCAAAATAAAAAGAAATTAGACTTCTCTGCCTAGTGATAAACAGTAGGTTATGGACTAGTTTTATTACCCAAGTGTTTACTCAAATGGCTTAATGTTGATTATTGCTATTCTTTTAGCACAAACCCAGGGCTCGAAAAACCACCCGTCCGCCCGTCCTCGGCGGTCAAAAGTTCCCTGCGGACAACAAATTTCTCGAATCCGACGTCCGCGCGGACGGCCATTTTCCCGTTAATATTCGTGATACATTTTCAATTTTTTTTTTATCTTACAAGAGTCTAGCGCCTCACTTCTAAAATGACCCTCTAATCTAGAAACACAGCAACATACTGCGCTTGGTGGAATTGATGTTTTCTCTGTCTGTGAGTACTGCAGTGGTTGAAAAAGGCTTTTCAGCAATGAGCTTACAAAAAAACACATTACGTACTGGTCTTAAACAAGAAGCGTTAAACGCAATTATGAACATCCACCTAAATGAGAAACCCCTTTCAGATTTCTGTGCAGAAACCTCCGTAAATCATTGGCTTGATTGTGGAACTGGCAAACGTCATATTTGTTTCATTTAAAAAACGAAGTACCCTCGGATAAATTGGCATTCCAGATAACTTGACCTTAGTCATTTAAATTATTTCATAAAAGAAATACTAGGTTTTACTATTAGTAACCTAGTATTTGTAATCCTAGTAACTACTAATTCAATGTGCAATGTATATAAATGTTTGTAATAAATAAGGGAAAATTATATTTTTATTTATTTAGAAGCTGCGGGTTAGTTTCAAGGGAGGACGGGTACATTGTTGGACAAGCCGTCCTCGGTGACGGGTAAAATTTCTGACTTTCTTCGAGCCCTGCACATACCAATATTTTTCCCTTTAAATATTCTAACTTTTAAAGAAAAGTGCGTTTCATATTATTTTGTTTGTATTCAAAATAGTGTGGTTTTAATGTGATATTCTTTAAATAAATTTTTAATTGGAAAGCTACCCCCTTAAATAACTATAATATATTACTTTTAATGCCTAGATAAAATAAAAAGGAACCTAAGTTCCCGAAAACTGCTGTAAAGTTCTTTTTTTAATTCAGTTGTAAAATAGAGCTATCTTAAAACGTTATTTTTTGGGAAGAAGAAAAGAAACTAATGTTGAAAAATTGAATGAAAAAAGGTGTTATGTATTAGCAACAAAACTATTCCAATCTCGTTTTCGAAATTTACCAATCATAAGAGAAAAGATCAAAAACAACCTAACTCTTGCTCTTGAAACCTGAGCGGCTCCGTGAAGTTTCTGGTTATACCAACATGGCAGTTACTTCACTCGCGCCAACAGGGAAGGGAAGGAATGCCCACTCCTTCTTATTTATAACTCTATGATTGGGACAAACTAGCCTTGATAAAGTACGATTTTGAAGAAAATAACGTGCATTTGCGTTACATGGTGTGGAAAACCACGAAATTCTTTCATGGTTAGCCCGATCACAAAGGGGATTTTAACCCATGATCCTCTTTGCCACCGAGGATATTTAAACAATAAAATTAGATAATATTTTGTTCGAAACGATTATGTTGTAAGCTAATTTAATAATTTGGCTTTTTTGCACAAAGTCGCCGTTATTTATCTAAGCGCCAGGAAAATTTGTAATGTCTCCAATAGTTTTTAATATTTTTGATGCTTTTTAAACTCATACTCCAGTTTTTTCTATCCAGACTGAAGTAATTAAAGATTGTAGCGGTGCCCGCACATGCTTTCAGGCGACTTTAGAAAATATATCACTTATTGCTCAATTAAACTAATTCTTTTTAGAAAGCTTGCAATTAGCCTAGAGCAGGGAAGGCTAATTGTAAAACGTGAAAGGTAATGAACCTAAGACAATTCACCGTAGTCGAGGTGTAATTCTTAGCAAACTAGCCCATTAGGATATAATCTGACGGTTGTAGGTATGAAATTATCAGGTATATTCTTAAATACTGAATACTTTTCCGATGACATTTACAAAAGGCCTGAGTTTAAGAAGCATTACCCAATGTATGTTTACCTAGTTCGCTGTTGAATTTAATACGAATCGAATTTAATAAGAATTATGTATATCACGAACTCAGCATTCTCTTGGTGTTTTTTTATTTTTTTTCTTCGAAATATTTCTTTATTCGCCTTATATTGAGATCATGTTGATTTTCCAATCAGCCCGGCGTATTTCATCAATTCCGATGACATTTACAAAAGGCCTGAGTTTAAGAAGCATTACCCAATGTATGTTTACCTAGTTCGCTGTTGAATTTAATACGAATCGAATTTAATAAGAATTATGTATATCACGAACTCAGCATTCTCTTGGTGTTTTTTTATTTTTTTTCTTCGAAATATTTCTTTATTCGCCTTATATTGAGATCATGTTGATTTTCCAATCAGCCCGGCGTATTTCATCAATTCCGATGACATTTAAAAAAAGGCCTGAGTTTAAGAAGCATTACCCATGATTAGGACTGGGCTATAAATCGATATATCGCGACATATCGATTTAACGCCTATATCGGCAAACCGATACAGCGACTTTCATTCCAAGCGATGCATCAGAAATCTGATTTAAGCCGTCTAGTGAAGAAGACGATATAACGATATAGCGATATAGCGATACACGCAAGGACTTTCTCTTACGTTCCGATGCCAACTCGCGCTGTGGAAGACGATATTGTTTCGTTATGTTGAGACGGCCTTGACTGATGAGCGGTAGAATCAGAATCACTTTTGAGACCTTATATCGTTATATCACATGTTCGTTTTCGCAACTTCGCGATTTGAAATCGTTTCTTGTAGATTATTTTCAATGGGATTAACTTCGTGATCGCCGTCGTAACCTTGTTCTGAACGCAATCTATTATTGAAAAGAATTTATAAAGAAAAGTTTCTTCATTAATTAGGTAAGTTTTTTATTTATTTTCTGACAAAACTTTTTTTATATTTTTAAATGTGAAAATTATCGGAAATCTAATTTAAGGCACCCATAAGGAATTAAATTACAAAGTAAATAAATTTGTTAGGTTATTTTTTTACTTTCTTTTAATTTATTAAAAACCTTTCGGATAAAACTTCGAATAATTTAATGGGCTTCTATTACTGATTTTAAATTTATAAATCTTGAGTTGTTTTTATTTTTAGAAATAAAGTTAAAACAAAACTTATTTTTTGGACATAAGTCAATAAACTTTATTTGTTCAAAAGAATTTGAAAAGTTTGCGAATTTTATTCATTTCTTTTTTTTTTTTTATCAATTACTACTTCGTTTTATTAGAGAGTAAAATCATTATTTTTTTTTTTAATTTTCGTTTTATATTATTAGTTAGTTAGCTAAATATATTACCGAATATCACAATTCTTTTGTTTTTATTTTTAAGAATTTAATTAAGAAACTTTGCCTTACTTTGTTTTTCGTTCATAATTCGGTCATTATTTAATTTAATTTAATTATTTATATGAAATAATAATAAAAATAGTGTTTAAGAAGCATTTTTTTTTCTAAAATTTATTTAGCTCTTTGTTTTAAGCATACAAATAATTTTTTAACGAACTTATTTTTTAAATTTTGTTCCTATGCTGTTAGGTAAATATATTGATAAATTTCACTTTTATTTATTTTTTTTATTTTTAAACTAAGAAATCTTTTGTTATTTGCGTGATCATTTTTAGAAAATATAACAAAACTTGTGTTTGAACATTACGATCGAACTTAATAATTCTGTAATTATTTACGCATAATAGTACAAGCAAATATTGATTTGTTAAAAAAAGTTTCTTTTTTTAAAAAAAAAAAAAAAAATATTTTTAACACTTTGTTTTAAGTGTATAATGAATTTCTTAACAAGTTTTTTTTTTAATTTTTTAAATTTTCTTTCAATAATTTCAGCTAGATATCTTTATAAAATTCCCTTTTTATTTTTAAACTGAGAAATCTTTCAGAGAACGAAAATTTTAAGAAATTATTATAAATCTTATGTTTACTTTTTAGTTTAAAATTCGAACATTTTTAATTTTAAACTTCGGCTTTTAGTCAATCTAACTTTTATTTTAATTAAAATATATTTTGAAATTTTAAAATCAGCTTTTGTTTAATAACAATATTTTTTTTCATTAAGGGTGTTTTAGGGGTTAACTTAAATTAAGACTGCTTATACCTTATAAACGATAAAGAAGTGCAAATACTTCATTCTGTATCTACACACATTTTTTCAATAAATATTTTAAGTAAGATTTGTACATCTTAGTCAATTTATTTAATATCTTTCTTTAGCAAAACATATATATTTTCAAATTTATAAATTGATTTAAATCAATATGCGTATGAAGTCTTGATAGAAATCTGACTTTCTGTGCCTTAAAGTAAATGAAATTCAAAAATACTATATCGCGATACATCGCTATATCGCGATGCAAAACTGACGATATATCACGATATATAATTTCTAATATCGCCCAGTCCTACCCATGATATGTTTACCCAGTTCGTTGTTAAATTTAATACGAATTATGTACATCACAAACTCAGCACTCTCTCGATGTTTTTTTCTTTTTTTTCTTCTTCGAAATATTTCTTTATTCACCTTATATTGAGATCATGCTGTTTACAATCGTTCCTCGCGTCATTCTTAACTATAGCTGCACGGAATTCTGGAATTAAATGAAGCCCAGGTGTGAAAAGTTGCATTGGAAAATAGGCACGTAAAACTTTGAGTTGTTTTCTGTCTTTTGTTACTGAAAAAGAGAATGCTGCTTTTATTTTCTTCTCTGGATTATAATACCTCTGCTGTAGACAATTTAAAGTTCTGTTTTAGATACAATAGTATTAAAAAACTATTAAATATACTATTTTTATTAAAACGGCATTCCTTATCAATGCTACATCAATGTGAAATTTTATTTAAGTGCCTCGTAAAAAAGATCCGCAATTATTACTTTCGCTAAATAAAAGTCTTGTCAAAAATAAAGAAAAGAAGAATACACATTAATGATCGAAAACCAATAAACTAATGATGGAAATACTATTGCATTATTAAATTATTAAAACCCAGCAAATGAACATAAAGTTTAAAAGGAGTAAAAGTGTGAGTTATAAAGTATAAAAACCAGTTTGATTGTCGAATGTAGCTGAAAAACGATTTCGGCAATTGCTTCTCATTGTTATTGTTTACACTTTTTTCTTTCACGAAAATCGAACAGCATTTTGGGCTTTTTATAGCACATAATTGTCATTTGTCATGAAGTTTTTTTCTCACTTTAAATTAAACTTGTAAAAAGTTATCTACTATGACCATTGATTTTCGTATTTATTTATTTTTATTTATTTATTTACAAGCTGAGCACCCGTTCTTCGCAAAGGGTGAATAAAAAATAAGTCAATAAATATCAAAAAGAAATTTCATTAATTTAAATTTAAATACTTTGTGACCCTTGTCAAAAAGTGAAGAAAAGAAAACACACATTAGTGATCGCAAATCAATGAACTAATGATGAAAAGACATGCAACAACGTTATTTAGACCTAGCAAATGATTACAGCGTTAAAAAGTAGTAACAGCATGAGTTATAAAGTACAAAAACCAGTTTTATTGTCGAAGCTGAAAAACGAATTCAATAATTGCCTCTCATCGTCGCTTATTGTACATTTCGTTCACTTTCATCTTTCACGAAAATCAAAATGTATTTAGGACTTTTTATAGCGCATTAATTTTGATTTGTGATGATTTTTTTTCTTCTCACTTTAAATTAAATTTGATAATTTTATTTTGTATGTGTTTTAATTTTTTTTAATTTATTTATTTTTACTTATTTATTTAATAATTTATTCATTTACTAGCTGAATACCCGTTCCTTGCACGGGCTGAATAAGAAATAAGCAATGAATCAATAAATAAGTACTGAGAAACACTACGAAGTCATGGTCTAAACTGAAAAGCATTTACCGACACAATTAAAGAGCTTGATGGAAGAACCTGGTTAGTGAAATTTTTAGAGGAGTTAATGAGTCGGAGAAAATAACAAAAAATGGTTCCAGCAACATGAGTATGTTTAATGTAACGGAACTGTTTTTGCCTTCACTTTAACCTTAAAATAGCTAATCTAATCCGTTTTTGGTATGATTGTATGATTTTTATTTCAAATTAGGCAATCGTAAATAAAATAAGACAAAAAATTATTAGTCCCACCTCCGTAATAGGGAATAAAATAGTTCGGATACAACTTTTTTTCGTATTTAAAATGTCATTTACCTGGTTCTTCCACTAAGTTTTTAAATTAATATAGTTAAAATAGTTTCAATATTTTTCATTTAATATTTTTTCTTTCTTTTTTATTTAATAATTTTTCTCTTTTCGGTTTTTTACTGCATTGAATTCGTCAAAACTCATTTTTTGTAGTTCACTCAATAAAATAAAGATCAAATATATTTAGCATCCCTTGGCATGATGGGAATTGCTCACAGTTAACTCATAATGTTCAAAATTTACCACTATTACGTAATTTTCTCCGGTACATATCCCTTTGGAGGGACCGTAAAACACTTATTTCCAAAGTATCAGTATTAAATCTTATTAGTATCGGTGCTGTTTTAATAATTACCAAATATATTAGTATAATACTTAACATTTTTTGGTTAATTTCTTGTAATAATATATTTCGTACTTGTTACATATCCTTTCAACATTTGAGTTTTGTGAAAAATACATTTGTCATTGACAGCCAACTAAATCCGAATTTTTTTTCTTTTTAAATAGAATTCTTATTAGAACTTGATAACGATTTTGGAGCATGACCATTTATCTATCTGAACTTTAATTTACTGTTTAAATATTTAAAAGTAGTGAAGGAACAAAGTTCTTTTAATTCTAATTGATTAAAATATTAATACACTATCTTTGCTACCACTGAAAAAAAAATTTTTGAAATTACGGAAAACCAGTTGTAAAATTTTTATCAAAACTGTACCAATTACCATAATACTAGGTAGTACCTATTACTGTCAGTAGTAAGCTATAATTAAGCTTAATTGTGAATTGGTGATTCTACGATTTTCCTGAAATTTCCTATTAACCTTTTCTCCTTTAACTTTGCTTTTTAGCACATAGCTTGTTTTAATTTTTTCAATTGATACATATCAATAAGGAATAAGTATCTTTTAACTATCTTTTGCTTTTTAGTACATAATTTCTTAATTTATGACAGTTGGAATATTACCAACGTTAATTAAGTTTCATTGCCGTCAACGATAGTGTGACGATTTCTTACGGATCCTCTAGACCAGGGGTAGGCAACACGGCGCCCCCGATTGATTTTGAATGCGCCCTCGCTGGACTAATGTAAATGTATGATGGCCAGAGCGATTTACTTAACTCTTGTCAAAGGGCGATATACAGCAAGTAGTCAGTTGAATTTAGGATTGTGCATGATTATCTGTAAAATATGCGCCCTCGGTGATTTTCAAATTTAGTATTGCGCCCTTAAGGACAAACAGGTTGCCGACCCCTGCTCTAGACAAATAAATATCTTTACTTCATTACTTTTGCTTCCAAGTCTTTTATTTCAATCTGCATATATTACCTAAATTAATTAAGCATCATTGGCCTCGATAATGATATTTATTATTGACGTCAATATTATATTATTATTGGCGTCAATAATGATATTAATATACGACTTTTACGTTTCCCCTTAACGAATTTGTACCGCATTCTCATTAACTTTACCTTTAAATGCATAAATATCTTAATCTATTCAATTACCATTTATTTGAAATAAGCAATTCTTTAGAAACGCGTTTTAAAAAAATATTATAAATAAATAAAAAAAGCGTGGTATCAGACAACTTTGAAAGTATAGATTTCGTGACGTAGACCATGCGTGCTACCAAGTAATGTTGTTTATCGAATTTATATGCAATTCGCGATCGCAACGCTAGAGTACGCCCTCTATCGGGAGCCTGTAAATATCAGACATTAATTTATCACGTTTTCATTTAGTTCCATCAAAATCATCGGCCATGACGGACGCCATTTTCTTAGCAGCAAATAAAAATCAAAATTTCCCTAAGGAACAGCTGAAGAACTTGAAAAAACTAACCAGAACATGCCAAACATTGAAGCAGAACACGCCAAGCATTTGAAGAACAACTTCTCAATAACTTTTACCTTTCTATTACCAACAACATAACTTACAATTTCATGATCACTTGCTGTTACAGATGTGTATATTACGGTAAAATAAATTTTTCTGTCTTCAATTCATTACAAATTAAAATGAAGTCAACATTGCTTTCGTCATTCCAATAAAGAAATGTGAATTCAGAACGTCAAGAACTGGAATAGTTATAGAATTCTTTTTCGTTATAGAACAGTATATATTTCTGTATCTATATAATTCGGAAAACAACAATAAAGAATCAACCAAATTACTTGAAACAGTGTCATTTGTGATGATGATTAATAAATTATTTATCGTTTGCTTGGTAAGTATTTCTTAGTTTTGAAAGAATAGATAATTTCAACTAGAATTCAGCTGTTCTGTTTTTAAGCTACATATTCAAATTCATATCGAGATCTTACAATTATAAAATTTTGATGTGTGGTATGTTATCTAAAAGTAATAAAGGGATAATCTATGCACATATTATTTGAAAATAAAACTTTCAAACGAAGAACATTTCACATGGAACTTTACGGATTTATAAAGAAGGTAAGTGTTATGATTTTTATAATAAAAAATGAGCTTGTAAATATTTTTTTATTTTATTTGATGATAGTTCTCTACAGAATGGTTTTTTACGTCTGATGAAGAACTATATGAATAATAAGAAAAGAAACAATATGAAAGTTTTTATTTCAATGTAAAGAATTCTTAAAATCGTTTTTTATCCTAAGAATTCTTTATTTTCCGTTTTATAGTTTATAATATTTTGATAATAATTGTTGTCAAAATACTTTTTTTGAAAACATAAATGGTATAGCATTACGTGTTAAGGCATACTTCTTGCATATTCTAATGTTTCAAGTAATATGATTCAGAAAAGTATGAATAAAAATTCGGTACTTATGTATTAACGCCACAGCAGCTGCAGACTTGGCTGTTTTTAAGTGCCGCCAATCTACACCTAAACTTTTTGTGACAAATCATAAAGCGAAACACTTTATTTAAAATCAAAGTAGTTTATCGGATTTCGGTGGACAACGGGCAAAATATTTCGCTCCAGAAAAAATAAAATTGCATCTTGTTCTATTTTTGGCAAATCCCAAAGACGCATTTTCGTGGCACAAAAAATGGCAACAAAAATCGGAGAACAAATCATTTTGGAATTCTTCTGATTTATTATAAAGCAGGTAAGTGTTAATTTTTATAAAATAAAAAATTTTACTTTTAAGTAGTTTTTTTCTTGATGATAGTTTTCTATAGAATGGTTTTCTACGTCCGATTATGAATCAAAACAGAAAAGACATGAAAGTTGTTTATTTTAATATAAGGAATTTTTAGAATTGTTTTTTTTTTTTTTTTTTTTTTTTTTTGTATCGTAAGCATTCTTTATTTTACGTTTTTCAGTTACTAAATAATGATTTTTATTAAAGAATATGATATGAAAGTGAAAGTTTGAAGTAATATGATTCTTAAAACTATGGAATGTAAAGTTTAAATAGGCCTTTCAGGTTATATCATTAAATTTAGTAAAACTATTTCTCAGGCATTAGGTTTTAACTCTAATAAGAAGATACATATTTTTTTCTATTTATTTACAAATATTTTTCAGATGTGTTCCTTCTTTAAAAAAAAAAAAGAGATACCATCTTGTTTTCGGTTGTATAAGAAAGGATATCAAAAAAAATTTTTTTTTAAATTTAATAAGCCACATTAAAGAAGGAACGTTCAATGCTACACGCTACATTAAAGACGTCTCCAGAGTAACTGAATGACGGTTCATATAGAAATCGCAGGTATGCGTCTCATACAACAACGCCCTTTATAGTTCGTTGCGATCGCGAATAGCGAGAATAAAATAATTAAATATTTAAATGCGTGCAGTAAGCAATTTTTTTTATCACATAGAGCTATAAGCTAGAAATTATCCCTAATGTTGTCTTACAAATATGTTAAAAATTAAATCGTCTATAGTTAAATTTAAGACAGTGACTAACAGTTAACCAATCAGAAAATTCCATTTCGTTTTTAAGTCATCCCGCTTGAACGGTTTGTCGTAAAATGTTCTAATGTCGACAGTGACCTTCTTCGTGCTTCAAAATATTTATATACCAAGTTTCATCGATTACGGTTGGATGGTCTATAAAGTCACACACAGATAAGCATATATTTATATTTATATAAATAGATTTATTTTTTGAAAATTAGTTATTTATTTTATTTTTCAAATGATTCTAAAGGTTTCACGATGTCTAAAAAGAGTGAGAAAATACACTCAACGATACCAAACTCGACCCTTTAATCACATTCTTGGGTTTACGTTTAACTTCAAAATTTTAAATAGAATCCCCTATTTTTTTCAGATTCGAATTTTTATGCGAAAAACAGTTTGATTTTATACATGTTAAACTTTGGTTCATAGGAGACGTTAAAACTGTAAGACGCAAAAACGGAGATATTTCGATCAATACGAATTAAATTGGAAAAATATAAATCTAATGAATTGAGAAATCTGAATAAATGTAATGAAAAATTAGGATCTAATGAAAATATCACAAATATAAGATCTAATAAAAATCTAATAAATATAATGATATGATCTGATAAATATAAAGATAAGATCTAATATAAATCTAAAAAATCTAATCAATAAAAGGATAAGATCTAATAAGATTCTAATGAAAATGTAATAAATATAATGGTTTGCCGTAAAATGTTCTAATGTCGACATCTAATAAGAATTTAACAAATAACTAAATCTATCCTGGCAGATATTTTAATAAGCCTTCCTACTGACACCAAACTCAACCTCTCCCCAAAATAAGTCCTGCCCTCCGGGATTCACCCCAGCCTCAGAAGATGATGAAGAACCGAGTCAAGTTAAATGTTTTTCGATTGGTTTTTCAAAATATCAAACAAAGCAATTTTTTGCGCTCTAATACGTATTTTAAGAGAGATCTTTATTTTAAAAATTTTTTACGTATCTCCATTTTGCAACAGTAGAATCATTTACACCGTAAAAAATTCCGGATAAATTTGCGTTATAAACTACAGACACTTTGGACTATTCCGTAAAATGCATTTAGGTAAATTACGAGATTTGGTATAAAAATTGATCCATCTAGCAAATATTATACTTTAACTTTTACAGCAATATTTGTTTAATTAGAGTGATTCAGTAATATTACTATAATTATGACTGTAAAAAATTGGAGTATTTCAGAGTTTTTGTTCCGTAACATGCTCTGCCAAAATGGATTTTACGGTAAAAAGTACCGGCACCCAGATTGCCAGTATTTTTTACCATAATTTGATCCCAATTATTTCACAGTATGGGACCCAGACTTTCGTTCAATTAATTTGCCCAGTATAGTAGGTTACACACTTTGAAACTCACATCCTGGAGGTGGGACAGAGGCAACTTCAAAGTAATAAAAAGTAACCCCTATTTTTTTATTGTAAATTTGGCTTTGTCATGAAAAAAATTCCCAATTAATTAGGAATTTAGGTAGTTGCATTTTGATTCATTTGTGGTACTGTGATTGCAAAGTCTTAAAAATATTTTCAATAAAGACATATCTTCGGAAATACATGCCGAACCGCCCTAACCCAAGAGGAGGGAATATGTTAAGATATTTGACTGCTTCCATACTTGTTGGACACTCTTAATATACCTTTGTCTTAATATACGGATATTAAGAAATGTGGCAAGAGATTATCTTGAATCTTTTAATATTTGAAGTGTCCATTATTTTCAAAACTAGTTTTCAGTGCACCTCAAAGAAAGAAATCTATGTTGCTTAAATCAGAAGAACGTGATGGCAGGGGAACTGGTCCACCACGCCCAATGCACCTTTTGAACAAGTTTAATTCAAGTACTGAGATTATTCTTTTTGCCTGATCCAAATCAAAACATTCACTTTATTATTATTATTTAAAGTTTAATTGTTTATAAGTTTCCTACGAACAAATTAAACATAAAACTTAAAAAGACAACGACATTATCAAAATTAAAATCAAATTTGTTTGAAATTATTAATTTGTTAATCAATTAATCAATCATTGATTGAGCCAATAAGTCAACCAATATATTGACTCATTGTTTGAACCAATATCATTGATTTTTTTTTTCTGCAAAGAAGCGAACTAATAGAAATTTCTATCATAACCTATCAAAACCAAAATACCCTTTTAGTTGACACAAAAACCAATATTTTTTGACGAATGAAGGAACTTAAAATTATTTAAGCACCAGTTTTTTTGTCTATCAAGATACAAAAGTAATAATTTATACGCAAATATCAAAACAAAGCTTTCTACTAAAGGAAACTTCTCCAAAGTATGTTTTTTTTTAATCAGTACAACTTTGAAAAATATATTTTGCAAGAAAAATAATTAGTTTAGTAACTAATTTAAGACGCGATTTCAATTTAATCAATTCTACAAAAAATTTTTTTAGCCTGATAAATTTATTTCAATAGAAAATCATTACTTTTTCATTATGTACTTTCATCATGGTGAAAAGCCTCTTTTAAAGACAGCTTATAATACCATATATATTAATACAGCTTGAAACAATTTAAGTTGCATTAATATATTTCCATATTTTTTAAAATTTAGAGCATTAAGAATAATTATAATATCATGTATTTTTGTTTTATTAGTAAAATATTTTCAAACGAAAAATACAGAAGAATAAAAGACATCTAAGCATATTAAAATCTATTTTCTTTCAGTATATGCTAGAAATGAATTTGTATGTCATTTGCCTGTTATGCAAGAAAAAATTTTTAAAGCATTTCTCGAACAGACATATTTCGAAAGAAATAATTTCTTAACAAATTTATATCAAATATTGTTTTAGAAATTTGCTAAAATAGATCTTATTATGATGGCATAAATTTATTATTCATTTATTAGATTTTTTTTCCAACCAAGAAAAAAATTTCTCTATTACATATACTTCATAAAACTAATTTAATTAGGTGGATTTGAAGGAAAAATTTTCATTTTATTTTGTTTTGTACTGAAGATTCCTAAATATTTTTTTTGCACCATGTGCTTTAAATATTTCATAAGCATTTTTAGTAATTTTAAAAGACTATTAAAATTAATTAATTTACACTTGTCAAATAAGAGTGAGAATTTTTAATGCTTTAATCATTATGTTTTTAATAAATAATATATGAAATTCATATTTTATAGTAATATAAAAATATTTTTTTTAATAAATACTATACGAAATACATATTTCATAGTAATATAAATTTGCAGAGGAATTTAATATTCTTCATCATAAAAAAATATTGTAGTAATTTTATAGAAAGCATATATGGATTGGACCTACAATAAATATATCATATACTAATTGGAAGTTTCTATTGGGAAAAATTAATAGAAAATGCTATTATTCATATTTAGATGGAATTAAAAGAAAAAATTTATAACATAATTATCTTTTATATCTTTCATAGATTTCACTGAATTATTCATTTCTAAGTCCCATTTAAAAACTAATAACAGTGGCAAAATTTCAACCTATTAAAATTTTCATTTTTTATAAGTAGAATATCTACAAAATATATTATAAAATTCTGTTGGTCTTAACAGAATTTTATAAAAGCAAGTATTTATTATGTAATAACAAAATATTATGTTACAACAAGTTTTCTAACCGTGATAAATAATACTAAGAAATGTACATTTCAACTACACCAGCACTCAATTATTTCAGTAAGCCCATTTTTTTTAAAATCATGTAGGAAACACACAAAATATTTATTAGAAAACTTTATGTATTTCTTAATAATAAAATATTACATTCAAGCAACGATATTTATTTTCTAATTAATGAAGTAAAATAAACGAATACACAAAGCACAAAAGAAATTGGCTCCCCGGTGTTGGCCTTTCTTCTCGACCCTCCATCAACCTTTACTGATACCCACATTTAGATAAACAGCATTCATTTGAATTTTTAAAGTTATAAGCAGATAGCGGCAAAAGTAATAGGTGGGAAAATAACTTCCCAAATCGTTATAAAGGGTAATTTAAAGTAACCCCTTGTGATCACCGCATTACATAGTGGAGACTTTTTATTGGTCAGCTTGTTCAATTCTGTTTTGAATTCAATTTTGAATATAGTGTCATTTCAATTTCATTTAATCACCTCCTACACATTATTTCAATTTAAAATATTTAAAAATCTAAGTATACTTGTCCAAAATATAAACCTAACATTACCTGCATTTTGCAGAATGCCATGTAGTGATTAAAACTTTATTTTGGAATTTTTGCTTTTAGTCAATTTACTAAAAATTTACCACATTTTATGACCATTGTTTGAAGCAGAATTGAAGGGAAGAAGCAACAATTAAGTAAATATTGCATTGAAGTTCCACATTTTACATGCTTTTGAATAAAAATAGAAGTGGATTGAAATTTACCCTTTGACCCAGAATTTTCATTAAACATATTTTTAATACTTTTTTTAATAATTTTGTATTGATTATGGTAAAAATAAGTGAAAAATATAACATTTAGGATTTTAATAATTGATGATTATGAAATACAGCATGAAACACCGTTGTCTTTTTCTGCGATAAAGATAAAATCTTCTCATTTCATAAAAAATTTTCATAATTGCACTTATTTACAGTTATCACATCATTAATCATTCAAATTTCTTTAATTTAAAATATAAATTATTGATGAATTTTTCAAAATGAAGTAAAAAAGAAATTTAAACTACTTTTTGGGATTTTACATTTTAGTGCGTATATAATTCCGATAATGCAACAGATTTTTTAATAACTATTAGACTGTTTTATTATAATTAAAAAATAACAAAATATATATGTGCTTGTAATTAGAGCGTCAGAAAAATACACAGAAGGGGCACCGATGGCCCACCGAGTTGAAGGAATAATGAGGAGTAGTGTTTGATCAGAATCTAGAAATCTTAATTCTAGAAAAGCAAATCTAAATAATTTTTTAAGTGACACATGATTTGCTGAAAATAGTTTAATTCTTATTTGATTTTAAAATCAAATTAGGAATTAGATGAAGCTTACGCAGAAATTCGCTTTCTTCTAATTATACCAAATCACATAAAAACATAATTCTTTAAACGCAGTTTTCGTCGTATTGGGTGTTGCCTATTTTCACATTAAGTTACAGACGTAAATAATAAGTAAGTTAGTAATAATGGAAAACAAAGAAAAGTGTAAACTTACAGTTTAGTTACGTTTGATGGTAAGTTACTTGGAAGTTCCTTCAAATTAATTCCTCTGCAGTGGCAATAAACTTCATTAACATCATAATCACATTTACATCCTTCTTTATCTACTCGTTCAGGATATGTTGATGGAAATTTACCAAAAGAGTCCAATTTCTCACATTTTATGACCATAAAAACTAAATTTAATACGAATAATTCTTTAAACATTTTTCTCATGTCTAAGTCAGTACGTATATTTTTCAAAATATTTTTATTACGTCTAATGTACGATTATTGCTTTAGACATTTTTACTACGCCTAATTGAATACTTTCATTACGTCAAGTTCAGTGCAAGAATTCTTTAAACATTTTTATTACAGTACGAATAATTCAGTGAACAGTTTGATTACATATAATTACTCCATCGTTCCTTAACTGATAAGTTTTTTTTCAATGCACTTCAATTTTTGTTAAATTCTCTAGCATTCTCTGCTATTTTTCACAGCTAAGATGACAGTTGTCTTTCAATATTTCAAACCTCACAATGTTAGCGCACATATCAGAATCAAAAATTTATAATATCATAATAAGTTATATAATATTTTATTATATTATATAAACTGCTGAAAAAAACTATCAAGAGGACACTTTCAGGTGAAAGTATGTCCCTTATGCAACATCTTGAAATAAAAAAAAATTCTCTGACATTTAATGTGCAACTTTACTATCACCACAACTAAATATATATAATAAATGGTACATAATTAAAGCATTTTAAAATTCACAATTTTAAATATTTATCAACAAATTGTAATTAATTTTTTATAGATTAAAAATCGTTTTTATTCGAACACTATAGTCTCATTTTATAATCCACGAGAGATCGTTTGCAAGTCCGGACTGCTCGGAAACATCATAAAGTTTGATTCGAAAAGGGGAGAATCATGTTGGAGCAACACGTGAGAGGGTAACCATAGCACATGCTCTTTAGCGTCCTGCCACACACTGTCAGGGAAAGGTCTCTCTTGCGCATCCTCCTTTCTTTCTTACTTTTGTCAAGTATTCAAGAAATAAATTTCTCCGGGTGTGCCGGACAGGACAGGTTTTTTTTTTGTTAAGTGCATTGTGGTTTCATCGCTATCTCTTGAAAGTAAACAAGTAATAAATTCTCCGTTGTTTATAAAATAGCAGGACATAAAGGATGGGAAAAGAGTAACTTTAGTTTAGATTATGAATTTGTTTTGTATGTTAAAAATTAGAATTAGTTAAAATCATTGAAAATGATTTTAAAATAACTAAAAAGTTAACAAGTTCTAGATTTTACATAGTTTAGAAAATAACAAAGCATTAAGGAGGGGGAAAGCATAATTTTAGCTTTGATTATGACTTAATTTTGAATATTAAAAATTTAACTTAATTGAAATTGCTGAAAATGATTTTAAATTATTGAAAAGTAAGTAATTCGTAAATTCTGTGTGGCAAAGAGAATAACAAGGAATACTGATAAATTAAGAAGTGGCAAAAGTATAGCTTTAGTTTAGATAATAACTCCCAGCGTACATAAAAAGTTGCTACGAATAAAAATCACTAAAAAATATTTTAAAATTACTGATAACAAGTCGTAATTATTTTGCCTGAGAAGGAAATGCTGATGAATTAAGAATTGTGAAAAGCATAATTTTAATTTAGAATAAAGCTTTGTATCGTATATTAAAAATTGAAAGAAGTTAAAAGCATTAAAAATAGTTTTAAAATTATTGAAAAATAAACAAATCTAAAATTCTGTGCTGCCAAGAAAATAATATAGAATGCTCACAAATTAAAAAGTGGAAAAATATAATTTCGATTTTGATTTAAACTTTGTAATCGTATATTAAAAATTGTAATAAGTTCAAATCATTAAAAATGATTTTAAAACTATCGAAAATTAAACAAGTCATAAATTTTGCGTTGATTAGAGAATAACATGGCATTAACGGAGGGGAAAAGTATAGTTTTAGCTTAGATTATGACTTCATTTTGCTTATAAAAAATTAAAATTGGTTAAAATCAAAAGAAAATGATGTCGGGAAAATTATTGAAAAGTAAGCAAGTCGTAAATCCTACATAGTTTACAAAATAACAAGGTGTTAAGGGAAGGAAAAGCATAGTTTTAGTTTAGATTATGACTTTGTTTTGTATATTAAAAATTAAAACTCGATAAAATCTTTCAAAATGATTTAAAAACTATGAAAAGTAATCGAGTTATAAATTCTGCGTTATTTAGAAAATAACAAGGCATTAAGGGTTGGGAAAAGCATAATTTTAATTAAGATTATGATTTTATTTTGTATAGTAAAATTTAAAATTAGTTAAAATGTTTGAAAATAGTTTTAAAATAATTAAAAGTAAGCAAGTCGCAAATTCTGTGTTGCCGAGAAAATAAAAAGGAATGCTGATCAATTGAGAAGAGGGAAAAACATAATTTTTATTTAGTATAAAATTTAGTATCGTATATTAAAAATTGAATTATGCTAAAAATGTTAAAAATCATTTTAAAACTACTGAAAAAATAAACAAGTTCTGTGTTTCCCTGAAAATAACAAAGAATACTCACAAATTAAGAAGTGGGAAAAATGTAATTTCAAATTAGATTCAAACTTCATAATCGTATATTAACAATTGCAATAAGTTCAAATTGTTAAAAATTACTTCGAAGTTATAGAAAAGCAAACAAGTTAAAAATTCTGTGTTGGTAAGAAAATATTTAAGGAATGATAATAAATTAAAGGACAGGAAAAAATATTATTTTACTTGTTTTTCGAATTATGATACTCTCTTGTATACTAAAAATTACAATTTGCTTAAATTATTGAAAATTTTAATTTGTTTAAATCGGTGATAGTTTTAAAGTTTTTGAAAAGTAAACTAGTCGGTGCTGTCTAGAGCAGTGGTTCGGACTGGTACCGATTAGTGGATCAAATGGTGCCAGGCCACCAAAGAATCATTTAATTATTCCCATTTCATTTATTATGGTGTATTTTTCCCGGATTTGTGAGACTTTTCAAGGACGAGAGGTTAGCTGCGAGATGACATAAAATTTAATCTGAAATTTAAATCTAAGATTTTAATCTATGAACAAAAAATATGATCCTTTAACAACGTCACCAAATACAGGTTTAGGTGAACTAACGGTATCGTCACCTCCACAGCAGCTCTAAACAGAAATGCATAATTTTCACCTGCCCAGTTCAGTAAGCAGGACAAACTTATTTCAACGAAAAACGTCACTCCAAAGGTCACAATAAGAAATTTGTTTTCATTAGGTGCAATATTTACTTCGTCTTAAACGGGAGAATATTTTCTATATTTGAATTAAACGATGCAATTATTTGATGCTTTACAAGATCTCGTGAAACGAAAACTGTTTTTCTTCGTTAAGGGAAGTATTGAGCGTTTTCATCTTAACGAGGGTCGACTATAATGACAAAAAATATGATCCATTAACAACGTCACCAAATACAGGTTTAGTTGAACTAACAGTATCGTCAACTCCTTAGTAGTTCTAAAAAGAAATGCATAATTTTCACCTTCCCAGTACAGTAGGCAGGACAAACTTATTTCGACAAGAAAAGTCACCGCATAAGTCAGAATAAGAAATTTGCTTTCATCAGGTGCAATATTTACTTCGTCTTAAACGGGAGAATATTTTCTATATTCGAATTAAACAATGCAATTATTTGATGCTTTACAAGATCTCGTGAAACGAAAACTGTTTTTCTTCGTTAAGGGAAGTATTGAGCGTTTTCATCTTAACGAGGGTCGACTATAATGACAAAAAAATATGATCCATTAACAACGTCACCAAATACAGGTTTAGTTGAACTAACAGTATCGTCAACTCCTTAGTAGTTCTAAAAAGAAATGCATAATTTTCACCTTCCCAGTACAGTAGGCAGGACAAACTTATTTCGACAAGAAAAGTCACCGCATAAGTCAGAATAAGAAATTTGCTTTCATCAGGTGCAATATTTACTTCGTCTTAAACGGGAGAATATTTTCTATATTCGAATTAAACAATGCAATTATTTGATGCTTTACAAGATCTCGTGAAACGGAAACTGTTTTTCTTCGTTAAGGGAAGTATTGAGCGTTTTCATCTTAACGAGGGTCGACTATAATGACAAAAAAATATGATCCATTAACAACGTCACCAAATACAGGTTTAGTTGAACTAACAGTATCGTCAACTCCTTAGTAGTTCTAAAAAGAAATGCATAATTTTCACCTTCCCAGTACAGTAGGCAGGACAAACTTATTTCGACAAGAAAAGTCACCGCATAAGTCAGAATAAGAAATTTGCTTTCATCAGGTGCAATATTTACTTCGTCTTAAACGGGAGAACATTTTTTATATTCGAATTAAACAATGCAATTATTTGATGCTTTACAAGATCTCGTGAAACGAAAACTGTTTTTCTTCGTTAAGGGAAGTATTGAGCGTTTTCATCTTAACGAGGGTCGACTATAATGACAAAAAAATATGATCCATTAACAACGTCACCAAATACAGGTTTAGTTGAACTAACAGTATCGTCAACTCCTTAGTAGTTCTAAAAAGAAATGCATAATTTTCACCTTCCCAGTACAGTAGGCAGGACAAACTTATTTCGACAAGAAAAGTCACCGCATAAGTCACAATAAGAAATTTGTTTTCATCAGGTGCAATATTTACTTCGTCTTAAACGGGAGAATATTTTCTATATTTGAATTAAACGATGCAATTATTTGATGCTTTACAAGATCTCGTGAAACGAAAACTGTTTTTCTTCGTTAAGGGAAGTATTGAGCGTTTTCATCTTAACGAGGGTCGACTATAATGACAAAAAAATATGATCCATTAACAACGTCACCAAATACAGGTTTAGTTGAACTAACAGTATCGTCAACTCCTTAGTAGTTCTAAAAAGAAATGCATAATTTTCACCTTCCCAGTACAGTAGGCAGGACAAACTTATTTCGACAAGAAAAGTCACCGCATAAGTCAGAATAAGAAATTTGCTTTCATCAGGTGCAATATTTACTTCGTCTTAAACGGGAGAATATTTTCTATATTCGAATTAAACAATGCAATTATTTGATGCTTTACAAGATCTCGTGAAACGAAAACTGTTTTTCTTCGTTAAGGGAAGTATTGAGCGTTTTCATCTTAACGAGGGTCGACTATAATGACAAAAAAATATGATCCATTAACAACGTCACCAAATTCAGGTTTAGTTGAACTAACAGTATCGTCAACTCCTTAGTAGTTCTAAAAAGAAATGCATAATTTTCACCTTCCCAGTACAGTAGGCAGGACAAACTTATTTCGACAAGAAAAGTCACCGCATAAGTCAGAATAAGAAATTTGCTTTCATCAGGTGCAATATTTACTTCGTCTTAAACGGGAGAATATTTTCTATATTCGAATTAAACAATGCAATTATTTGATGCTTTACAAGATCTCGTGAAACGAAAACTGTTTTTCTTCGTTAAGGGAAGTATTGAGCGTTTTCATCTTAACGAGGGTCGACTATAATGACAAAAAAATATGATCCATTAACAACGTCACCAAATACAGGTTTAGTTGAACTAACAGTATCGTCAACTCCTTAGTAGTTCTAAAAAGAAATGCATAATTTTCACCTTCCCAGTACAGTAGGCAGGACAAACTTATTTCGACAAGAAAAGTCACCGCATAAGTCAGAATAAGAAATTTGCTTTCATCAGGTGCAATATTTACTTCGTCTTAAACGGGAGAACATTTTTTATATTCGAATTAAACAATGCAATTATTTGATGCTTTACAAGATCACGTGAAACGGAAACTGTTTTTCTTCGTTAAGGGAAATATAAAGCGTTTTCGTCTTAAGAAAATTCGACAAAAAAAATATGACTTCCGGTGTATGCTTTAATTTTTTCATTGTGATTTTAATAATATAATTTTTATAAGCAACATCTAAATCTTAAATAATTATTTTTTATTGAGTATAGAAATTAAAATATGATTTACATACAAAAAGGAATCTTTATTTGTGAAAAATGCTTTTATTCATCCATTTTTAATCGAGGTGTCGGTTAAAAGAAAAATAAACATTTTATTCGACTTGGTTTAAATTTATGGATTCTTATTAAGTGTTTGTTCTTGAATATTCATCGGAATATTCTTACTCCATTGCTTTCAAAGTTTAAAATAAAGCTCGTAAAATTCTCTTCCTGCGATGACATTTATAGAATGCATGACTGATTTTCTGCGGATTTATTTCTTTTTACGTCTTTTCAATTTTGAAATAAAAAATTAAGTGAGACATTTTTTTATTCTTTTTTCAGAATAAATTCCTTTCATTTGAAAACTGAATGGCAACAGCGAAAAAATATTTACGTCGTATAAGCAATTTATAAGTAATTCGAAATGCAGCTATATAAAAAATTATGTGAATAAAAGTTTACTTTATAAAATCATGTGATTTTTTATGTACGTAAGATGTATAAATCAAGAATCTTAAATCAGTCGTTTTGATTCACTTACTTTAAAATAAACTGCAGAGTATGGTGGAACTTCTATTCAATTTTTTCTGATTTCAGTGACATTCGCCTTAATATATATACTATATTTAAATGTAATTTTTTTTCCTTTACAGTCCCTGGTCAAGTTATTAGAGTAGCACTGTAGGTTTTTTAATAATTCATGCTCTTCATGAGTTTATATGCAATACTTTTATGTTTAGACATGTAATGGGTTTTTAGTCAGGAGTTTTTTTTTTTTTTTTTTTTTTGCATACTTCTTATTTGTATTTATTTTTAACGTACTGCATTTCATTGATAACCATTTGATACACGAACGTAAAAAAATACAAACCGGTTTCAGCGGCGTTCTCGCGTGCTTCAGCTACGGATATGTTTCTGTGGCTTTATATGCTATGTTCATTTGCTTCGCAGTTTCATTTGTTTATTTTGTGTGCAGTGTATAAATAATCAATTGGAAAATTTTCATCATGGGTAAAAAAGGCAATTTTTCACCATGTAAAAAAGCTGCAGTAAAGGCCCTCGTGAAAGCTAAAATATTTTCAAACCGCGAAATATCACCAAGACTGAAGATAGAGTGAGATGCGTCAGGAGGAAAGTTGAGCCAGGAGGACGAAAAAGCCCGAAACGAAATAAAAGATCTTATAGTACGTCTAATAATTTCGCCAGGAACTGTATAAAGTTATGGATTTCGTTATATGAAATACATAATACACAAACACTAGTCTAAAGCATATTACCACAAAGAGCTTCCACTCTGATGTTAGAGCATATAAAAGATCGACACGTATTTTTCAAAACTCGGCAACATGGTAATACTTTCACCCAAGCGGTTTCAGTTCTCCTCTACGGTAAAAACTAATACTGCTATTGATAGATCGATAGATATTAATCGTTTCATTAATTATTTTTATTGAACTTATAAATTATTGTTACACATTGAATTTTATTTAATTATATATATATATATATATATATATATATATATATATATATATATATATATATATATATATATATATATATATATATATATATATATATATATATATATATATATATATATATATATATATATATATAAATCAGTATATATACATCAGTATATATATATATATATATTTTGAACTATATATATATATAGTTCAAAATGAAGAATAAAACAAAGAAAAATTATAGACATATGAAAAAAAAGAGGAGGGGGAAATAATAAGTAAAAAAATAACAAACAACAGTTTATTAAAAAAAAAAGTAAAAAAAAAATTTTTTTTGCGGATATAATCGTGTGGGCTGAAGAAAAGATTATATCTTTTTTTCCGGTTTTTTAATTAACCTTTCTTTTTTTTTCTTTTTTTTTTTTTTAAATAAACTGCTGTTTGTTATTTTTTTACTTATTATTTCCCCCCCCCCCTTTTTTTTTCATATGTCTATAATTTTTCTTTGTTTTATTCTTCATTTTGAACTTATCTAATGAGTTCTGTTTACTTGCAGCTTAAGCGCATTAAATGAAACTTATTGTTTTTCTTAACTTTCCTCGTGTTTTCTTGTATTTATTTATTTATTATATATATATATATATATATATATATATATATATATATATCTATATATATATATATATATATATATATATATATATATATATATATATATATATATATATACAAGGGCACCGGCAGAATAATATAAAAGGGGGTGCAACCCTCTAACAAACTACCCTCCACTCCCCCCGAAAAAAAATTAAAATATTCTGCTATTACAATTTGTTTTGTTATTACGTATACTTTCATCTGTTCATTTTTTCAAGATACATTTCTTCATTTTGTTAGCAAGATATTTAAAAAAAGTACGAATTTCTTGTACTTGCAAATTTTGCCCAGAGGCGATCGCGCTGACGCTGGCATAGCTACTGACTTTGAAACACAAATAACTGCAAACAGTAGTTTCGTATACTAACGTGTTTGTGCACGCTTAACATTGGTATTTATTGTGTTGATGAAGTTTTACAGTTGCGAGAAGTCAGTTTGTGTTATACAACTTTGTTAAACTGAATAACTAATAGAAAATGTAATATTATTTACATTTTATTAAATGAAATTTAAAAATATAGCTTAGATATCTGCCAAGTTTGTGAATGCTCAGTGTGCATAAGAAAAGAATCAAAAATGACTCAGAATTCATTGAAAAAGTTATAAACAGATTTGGACAGCAAACAAGAAGATTACAATTCTTGTTTGATTAAACAATTTTTTAATTGTTATGAATCAATAATTACTTAATTATTTGTTTTTCCATAAAAATATGTTTAATAAAAAAATTTTATAACAAAATTTTTCTGTATCTCTTTAATTGCTTTAAAAAAAAAGCCAGGGGGGTGCAAGTGCACCCCGCTGCCGGCGCCCTTGTATATATATATATATATTGTATCAACTAAATCATTTGTTTTCTTTTAGTGTTGCTGTTAAAATGTATAGGGATTGTCCTTAAGTATTATAATTCATAGTTAGAGAATATGAAAAGGCGACGCTTTTGTTTTCAATGCTTGACAAAATTGCAAAGCTGACTCAAATAATTTTAGCTCCACAATGCGGTAAAAGGCTGTACCACTAGTTAAATTTATGAATTAATAGTTTTCTTTTATTATTTTCAACGGAATTTATGAAGACCTTAGCAATCGTTTGGTTATTTATAATTCAATTAAATTCTTCGATGTTAATTCGTCAATTCTTCAAGGATATCAGGTGTTGATGAAAACAAAAATACATTTTGCAAGGTAAATCAATATTTATTTTAAATATTATAATTTCTCATTATTTGTGTTCTTAAAT
The DNA here is from genome assembly GCF_982258835.1 of Parasteatoda tepidariorum. Classification (NCBI taxonomy): domain Eukaryota; kingdom Metazoa; phylum Arthropoda; class Arachnida; order Araneae; family Theridiidae; genus Parasteatoda; species Parasteatoda tepidariorum. The sequence goes on from NC_141755.1 coordinate 31,993,797, forward strand.
TTATTTCAATGCTTAGTAAAGAGCATATTTTTATAAATGACATGCACCATTATTTTTTTATAACTAAAGAATAAATTCTAAGAAATTTTATAATTTTTTTTCACTTTATGGTAGAATTTATTATATGAGAGAATGAAATTGACAATTGTAAATGAAAATATGACAAAAACAATTTCTAAGTGTTATAGAATTAATGTTAAGAGTAAAAGTTTGAAACTGGTTAGAGGGTTTTATGTTTCAAAATCTAAGCACACTTTGAAAAAATTCTGAATTAATACGTTAAATTTTTTAAATTATTTTTAAAGGAATGAATTGAAAAGACTTAATTTTAGAACTAATTACACTAAAGTGATTAATAAAGCAATTAGTAAATTGAAGTAAATTAATAAAAGAAGCATTCTATTTTGTCCCGCCATAAATACAATCATTATTATTGACTTAATCGTTCAGAAATAAACGGAAAAATGGCCTACTAAACTATATATATGCACCAAAGTATAACCGAAGTATCTCAACTATTCATATTTACTGTATTAAGTAACCGTTTACTTTACGTGTTTCATGAGGTTGCGGGGACCATATATGGCAACGTTACTTTTAAAAACTAACGAGTAAAAGTACAAGTATTTTTAAATAAAGTAACGAGTAAAAAGTTCTTATTTGAAAAAGTAACGAGTAAAAAGTACAAGTTAAAGTACAAGTACTAAACAAAAAAGTAACGATTTAAAAGTACATTTCTAAGAAATCGAAAATTCAAAGTAACCTGAAATTTTATTGAATAATATTCTCATGTTCTTTAAAGATTTTGCAAAATTGTTTTTATTTATTTAATTATTTTTAATTTTGAAAGTTATGGACACTAATTTATTTTTAAATTCGGAAGAATATTATAATATAATTTTATAATATAATCGTATAATATAATTTTAAAAACAAATATAATTTTAATATCAAACTTTTTATGGATTTGCACGAAAAAGAAGTTTATTATTTTTATTTATTTAAACTACCATTGATTTAAAATTGTTTTACTCTATAGAAACGCGTTTTAAAAGCACAAACATAAACAAAGCAAGCACGGGGTTTCAGATAGCTTTGTGATCTTTGAGCTAGTAAAAAATAATTGAATGTGCAGTATAAGTTGAAACAGAACAGTCCACAGTTTTATTTGTAACAATGGCTAATGCTGAAGTCATGCGAGAAAATCATTTTCCAAACATTTCTGCCTAATGGAATAATTAAAATTTGTAAGCGAATTTTAGTATCAGCGGCTAAATTAATACCTTCGAGTTTTCAAGAGTTAAAATAGCAATTATAATAGTTTTCAATAGCACAAATAGTTCAAAAGTTCTTAGAGATTTGACTGGGCGTTGTTTGACAAGGTCGGGCATAAACATAATTTTTGTACTAGGTAAAAATGAATTAGGACAAAAATGTATTATCAGTGAGTTCAAAAAGAAAATTGAAAAACGTAATAACAAAATCCAACGTTTTTCATTTAAAATGTATTAAATAAATGCATAAAACTCGAAAATGAATGAAAATAACTTGCTAATTAATATTTTTATTCATTTTGCAAAATGATTGGATTTCGAAAGTGGTGTCACTGAGTCTACTGCGGGAATTTCTCAGAACGTGCTTACCCACGCTGAATAAGCGCTCCACGGGAGCATTAGAAGGTACTGTAGTATTATATTTCACATATAATTTTTTTAAGATTAGATATCGATTCAAAATTTATATGCTTTCCGTTTCGACATTTGAGCTCATACATGCCATAAATTCTTCTGCCGCTAGTGATTGGTATGATGTTTTCAGCTTTAGAAAATTTAAAATCCCTGGGTTTTTTTTTTCTGTTACGTTATTAGTTATAGCAGGATGTTCAGCTTGGACAATTCTTTCCAATTTTTTTGTAGTCTCCTCCCTAGCTTTTTCTTCCAACCAATTAAATTTGATGCAAAATACCAGACCAGCAGCAAACTTTTTTTAATTTAATTTTTTTTTTTTTTTTTTTTTTTTTTAAAAAAAAAAGCTTGCCAAATTTTAGAAAAAAGTAACCATTTCATTCGACATTTCCGTTACAAATACTTGTACTTTTTCCCTAAAAAAGTAACGAAAGTGCAAGTAAAAGTACTGAATTTAAAAAGCAACGAAGTACAAGTAAAAGTACGTACTTTTTACTTGTTCCGGCGGTACAAGTAACGAAAGTAAAAGTACTGCCATATATGGCGGGGACCCATTGGGCTAGGAGAAACTTTCAAAAACCAGCTGTGATGACCGCTAAGTGGATTGTCCAAAAGTATAATAGTTTATAGAATCTACTAAAAAAAACGAGCAAAAACGATTCTTATTTAGATTATCCTTTTTGAATTATCATAATTAAAACTTTAAGACGTTTTTTATAGGGTGAGATCTTAGAGGTATCCAACTAATTTCGACAACTTTTTTTTTAAATATTAATACAGAATTTTTAAGAAAAACTAGTGTATTTGTTTTATAATGTGTAAAAACTTATAAGACTAACGATTAAAAATATTATTATTTTGTTTCTATTTTTTAAATGGCCATTTTTTGGAAAAAGTAAGGCATTTTTTGCATTTACGCTAACCACTGTAAAAAATTTCTATCGCCAAAAACAAACAAAAAATCCTTTGCGGATTTCATTTAGAAGGCTGACAACTATGTTTTGAACTATTATCTTAAAAGAAATTGAAAAAGAAGGTTAATAATGTAGTTAAAAAAGAAATTTTTTTAAATATCCACGTTGGACTTTGCAAAAAAACATGCATGAAAAAATTAAATTCTACTTTTTTTTCTTCTCTATTTCAAAACGTGTATTATAATCATAAGCACTCATGAAAAATTGTGGACAATTATTTTAAAAACAACTTGAGATATTGTGTTTAAAGTGGTGTAAAATGTGAGATGAAAAATCTGGACTTAAAATCACTAGTGTTATCATCTTGCCCAAAAACTGCTATAAATTTATAAATAAATGGAGTAAAGCAGCCAACAGCAATAATTCATACCTTTGAATGAAAAAAGTATCGAGTTTCCTTTTAGAAATATCTATTAGTTGGACCCTATACCAGCAATAATAACAAGAGAACGCAATTTTTTTAAAAATACATAACCAAAATTTTTATAATTCATAGTCAATGTGAAATCAAATTCTATCTCAGTTCACGTTCGCAAATACCACCACATCAACCTTCCTCCATCAATCCATCAATCAATCCTTCCAAGTAATTGGATTGAATATGGTGAGTCCGAGGCCAGTCTTATAAAATAAAATATAATCTAAAATAATCAATAAAGCGTGTAGAGAATTCAAATGAACTTACGCGTTCCGGAATCTCTCCAGAATGATTTAAAATATTTTCGTAATAAGTTTGCCAGATTACAAAATATGAAAATAGAAGCGTAAATAGCTGTTAAAAGAGTAAATAGAGGGATACTTTTTGGCGCGTTTGGCGCTAATGCGTGTTTGATTGGTTAGTTACCTTGGAATGACTCGAAAATGGATCTGCGCAAGGTAAAAATATTATACTGGATACTTTAAAATTTATAAAAAATAAGGTTGATATTTAATTATACAATTTCAATGATTTTAGAAAATTAATATTTATTTTTAAAAAACATGATTTACCCGGTTTATACAGACTTTTAGCCACGAATTTGCCCAAATTGTGTCTGTACATGGTAAAAATATAAATTTTATTAATAAAGGAGGTTTCACTAACAATAACAACATAAAACTAACTCAATTATTTTATACAGAACTTAAATATATTAGTTGGGTATCCATTGTTTTTTTAATCACAATTTGGAATAATTTGTCTATTTCTTTTTTGGATAAATAAACAGTACTACATATTCTTTTAATTCTATTCATTTGATTAAAAATGGTATTTAAATCAATGTTTTCAGAAACATTAGAATTCCAAGTAATTAGTTTATTTATATTGAAATTAAAATCATTTCTTTGATCGTATAAATCAACAATGCAGATATTTTCTTCTTTTTTAATACCTAAATTCAAAAAATTAAAATTAATATTATCATCAGAATTACGAAGCAAGATTAATTCCTAGGGGTAAATACTATTTACCAAAATTATAATCTTAAAAATTAAAGATAATTAAAACATCAATAAATCTAAAACTAAATTTAATATTAAGAGTATACTATTTTTCACAGTAGGGTAAAAATAAATTAGCTAAGAGAGATGAAAAATAAGATCCTTGTGGTATTCCATCAATTGGAATTAAAATTGGGATGAGGAAGTAATAAAAACTCTCTTAATAGTGACAAATTAAATGTAAATCTTATTTCTAATACGAAAAAAGATTTTGATAAGCATTATAATTTTAGACCAGTGAAAGATTTTGTTTTCTCCCTCATGGACAAATATATGTATAAACGTCTCAAGATCTTATTATTAACTTTTCTTTTATTAATTTACACCTCGAAATTTTTTGTTTCAATCTTGTAAAAGCTGAAATGTTTAAAATTTTCCCAAAGAAAAGAAATAATTAGAAAATTTATATTTCGTTCTTAACTTTAAAAACCTTAATTAAATGTCGTAATGTTTTTTTTTCAAATTTAAATTATTTCTTTCCATTAAAATATTTTAACATAATAAAAAGCTTTAATAAATCTCCTGGTAGAACAATGTTTAATTATAACAATATTAGCAAAATTTGGGAAAAATTAATCTATCCGATTATGAATGTCACTGTGAAGAAGAGAAATATTTTGAATTTGTTGATAATTAACAAATTATTACTGGTAATTTAAATATTATGGAGAAAAAAGTATTTCTATGCCCACCTGGAGAATGACCTTTCGTCATACGGGCATTTAAAGGGCAGATTTGTTTGCCACTCTCTTGGGGGTACCATATTAGGTGGGCCAACGTTGCTCCCACAGTAAGGACAGATTGTACAGAGAAGGAAAGAACATCCATGTCATGCCCGGGATTCGAACCCAAACCTTTCTGGCAGAAGGCCAGTTCCCCGACCCCTATACAGGCCACTCGGCTTTATGGAAAATTTAGAACTTAGAAATTTAATGATAAAAGACACAAAATGTAAATCCCATCAATTAATAAAATTCCAAATACTCTTTTAATGATCTCAATAATTTTTGTTTAATTCATCAAATAGATTCTCGTTATCTTTTATCATGTTAACATAATGAAAATGGGCTGTTTATTATCACTTTAAAAACTTTGTCTTCAATAATAGGGAAAATTTAAACAACAGTAAATAGTTTAGTTGATATCTAAATTGCTATGACTTTTCTAATTGCTATTAATATAGTTATGAGTTATAAATGATATAGTTATGAGTTATAGAAACCTTTAAGAATACCATCGTTAAATTACTAAGAAATACAACCAATCCTTTTTCATTTAGTCACTCGTCTTCTCTAAGCGTACTTTTATCTGTTTACTCTTTAAAAAAAAAGTTCAATATTGAACTGTAATGTATGGAAAATTTAATGCAACAACATTATTGATAAAATTGAACCATTGTATCGCATAAATAAGTTTAATAAGTAGGAAAATATTGTTCAATTTAGTATCATATTAAGGTTACCCCAAATTTAAGCAATATTATGCTTTAACCCTTTGACGCAAATGGAATAACGGTGACCCTTTTATGTATTTTTTCTGACTCTCTAAATCAGTTATTCTCAACCACTGTGCCGCTGCTACACTTTTATCTGCCGTCAAATTCTTAAAATGTACCGCTAAATATTAGATATGATACAATAAAAATTATAATGCTTTTTTTATTTAAATTAAAGGTACGTGTATATATATATATATAATTATTATTATTATTATTATTATTATTATTATTATTATTATAATTTTTCCGCACTTTAACACATCTTTGTCGGCGATTGTCTTGTCTCTGAAAATCTTAAAACAAGTTAAAATAAGAAGGGGGTATTATTTAAATTGTCCTTGACAATTTAAAAAAATGTTGAAATAAGTAGAAAAATAGCAATTAATAACTAGCAAAAAAATAAGTAACTGTTACTAACTAATAAAAAATTAGTCGAAAGAGATAATTAATCCCTTTATAAACGTGCTTTTGTAGTACTACATATTATTTTATTTCACATTCAAAATTATTATCACGAACTGTCTTACACAGTGTATTATAGGTAAGTAAACAACTTTTAAACTAATTTTTTTTCATTGTGTGCCGTCAAATTTCGAAATTGTTAAAAGTGTGCTGCCCCCCAAAAAATTTTGAGAACCACTGCTCTAAATACAATCAAAAATTTATATTTTGGTATTTTTAAATTATAAATAACACGCTAATAGATTCTAAAAAAATTTTAGATAATCGAAATTATATTTGTACTAAAATATGATCTCTAAAAAAAGCAGTATGAATTCTTTTTTCATTCATACTTAAAATTTTATCAATAATTGATTTTGAAAATTACAAAAATTTCAACGGTAAATAACTAGTTCTCGTAGATCTAAATAATTGCAAATGAGTGCGAGTTTGAAAATTTATTGGCTGGAAGTGAATCTTTTTTTGGAAGATTTTACCTTTACAGCAGAAAAAGGCAGGGGTGTTTCATGCCATATTTCATTACCATAAGTTATTAAATGATATTTTTATCTTATTTGGAACTAAATTAATGCAAAATAATGAAATAAGTAAGCAAAATATGTTCAAAAAAAATTCTGCGTTCGGCGATTGCTCCAAACCTTCAACATCATCATCTTAAAAATCCCGAAAAGACATCATTACACTGGAACAACTAAAGAGACAAAAATTCAATATGATTCATGTTTTATTATAAGCATAATAAAAATATATTTTAATGTTATATATTGAATATAAAAGGTTATCACGTGTTATATTTTTATAACCTCGAAATATGTCTTTATCAATCTAGTTTGTACGCTCTCAACTCTCATCTAATATTAACTCTATGTTTAACTTTCTCGCCGAAAGGAAATACTTTTGGACTATTCTTTTATTTCTTAGACTTGCGTTTATTTTAGCAACTACTTGTTTGACACATATATCAGATGGAAGTTTCTCACACAAATTTCCCTTCAACTAATTGAATTTTTTTATGTCGTTCAAATGAGGTAAAAGTAAGACGGGAAATGAGATTGTATTATTGTTACATTGTCAAACAAAAATTTACGTGAAAATATATTAGAAATCATTTTTCCGAAGTCTTAAACAGGAATTAAGTAACGGAATGTTTCTGAATTAAATACAGAAAAAATATTCAAAGGTGACTCAGTAATTTTATAGATATAAAGTTTTGAGAACAACTTCCCAGATTTTAGATGTTAAACCTTTTCCTAATCTAAAACCGCCAAGAACACTATACATTAAAGTCGAATCTAAATAAGTAAGATACTTGCGGTGAAAATGCATATCAGTCAAACACTTAGATTTAATCTTCGGTATCTCGGGAACTCAAACCCTTGTTGAAACCTTGATGGACGAAGACTCTATCCACCTCGCTAATTTGGCAGCTTTTTTTCAATGAAATAACAATATACGAAAATATCTGATAAAAAAAATCCTCATACGAAATGCACAAGGAAAATCGGTTATTTCCCGTAATTTTGCTGAAAAGAAACCAGGTTACATGCGCTTGAAGAAGACTTATTCTCTTTAGTCTCTTTTTTCCCTCTGTATTTTAGCAGACCCGTAATCCAAAATATATTTAACTATAATTTATATATATATATATATATATATATATATATATATATATATATATATATATATATATATATATATATATATATATATATATATATATATATATATATATATATAAATATATATATATATATATATATATATATATATATATATATATATATATATATATATATATATATATATATATATATATATATATATATATATATATATATATATATATATATATTAACCATATTATGACCATCGTTGAACAGCTGACCCAATTTTGAGTTCACGACTACCAAAGCTGAACACAAGACTCTTGTAATTTTGAACGCAACCCAGAAGACAGGGGAGCTCCTGGATCAAGTAATGGAAGTAATTGGCCTCCATGGAGGACTTTTTTATGGAACTAACCTTCATTTGCAATACATGGTGAGGGAAACTACGAAAAACTCCCACGGTTAGCTTGACGACAAGAGGACTCCAACCCATGATCCGTCTACAACTGAGGATATTTTACGACAGCACTGCGGTCGCTGAGAGCCGGGTGCAGAATTCAAATCAACCAGAACCCGGTTCACCCTCTTGGGGGGGGGCAAGCTCACTATCCACTGAGCCACCACGGATCATATTAACAAGGATTTGCTTTATAATACTCAAAGTTTCAAACAATTCATAATTTATTTAAAATTTCGAGTACTTTATAAAATTATTTATAAAGTACACTAATGAAAAAAAAAATTACCTAACTATTAAAAAAAACAAAAACAATATATTGAATAATTATCTCACATGCACACACTCTTTTACTCTCCGTATTATATATTTTCAAAATAATTAGTAGTAGTATCTTCTTTTTTTATTTTTTTGGTTAGTATATATTTACCACAGCTAATGAATTTTTTTATAGATAAAGCCGGTGTTCTGCCAAAAGATGCTCAATTATTTAGTGTTCCACAGCTGAAAAAAGATGTGAATTTCTGGTCAACTCAATACTAATACCCGATAGTGTAAAAAAAATCTAAGACTCCAATTCCTTGAAGTTATTGGACCCTAATCAGATTCTATGGAGTAGCTTACTGAGAGGGCCTTGGCCTTTAACGGGCTGTAATGCGTCTTAAAACGAAATAGTGGAGAGTGGCTTTCTGCGTTTGAGGTGCACTAAAAGCGTGACTTTAGTAGTGATTCCTCATTCATTTTAAATTTTGAAACACCTTAAATGTGTTTTCATTGTTTAGGTGAACGTGGTTTCGGCGGCACTGAAGGAACTAAGTAATTATAAATTAATCTGCAATATACTTAGTTTTTAACATCGTTTAATCTGATTACCTAAATTAAGTAATACTATTTAATATTGGAGCACTTTTGGGGCCATTACACTTATCTTAGCTCTTAACACTTATCTTAGCTCTTAATCTTAGCTCTTCCACAAAAAGTTATATTCATTGAAAACTAAAATTATTTATAATAGTTATATTAAAAACTAAAATTATTTTAAAACTAAAATTACTTAAAATTATTTATAATCTGTAAAATTGTTTATAATTTATAATTCAATATAAAGTATGAAATGAATGAAATTCATTAAGTTTTCAAAAAAAAAGATTCTCTGACGTTTTCAACTATCTCTAAAGATCCTGTATCAAACTATTCACGTAGAAAAATCAAAACAATATTTATTACACACACTAATGACTAACATTGAACAATAATAAACTTTTACGGGAATGGCATTGTTATGTGTCTAGACATGTCATAAGGCAACTTTTTTCACAGCACAAAAAATTCCTTTACTATTCTGCCAAGGCCTATATATAGAAAAAAAAAATATCAGGATTTGGTAATTTGGATTAACATCGACCCGATTCAGGAAATTTCCCATTTGTAAGCCTTTGTATTTCACGATCTTTGTTTTCAAGGTTGAGCAACAATCAGATTGATTCTTAGTTTCCTAAAAAGATCAATGCTCCTTCCGGAATGTCCCGAACAGTTATTTCCTGCCTCGCAAACTTTGTGATTGAGTTGGTTTTTCCTGGATATCAAGTTCAGTAATAAAACTCTACAAATGATTGAGTCTTATTTTAAAGAAGAAGCTTCACTGAAATTTAATATAACTTAGTTAACTGTCATTGTAATAGCATTGTAACAAAAAGTTTGAAAAGATATTTTCCAAACGCATCTAAAGTTTAAAACGTTTTTTAAAGAAATTTTATAATTATAAAACAGGTTTTTATTGCAGTATTGTTTCAGTTTTGTTGCTATTGATATTTATGTTGAGGAATCTGCAATAGTAAAAGTATCAGTTCTGAAATATTGTTTTCAAAGATATTGGCTCAATTTGGCCCTTTTTGTGAAATGCGTATATGAAAATGTAAAGTTTATTTCATTCGAAACAGAACTCAGTAACTTAATTTTGTTACTTAAATGCGAAATATGCATTTGTTTTATTTTTAAATATTTATATTAAATAGAATCATACACTTAATTATATAATTTATATGTTCAGAAGTAGACTGATCATTAAGACACGGTTCCCAGTATACCGATATTAAACATCACTTTCTACAGTTAGGTTGGCGGTGGGAGATAAAAATTGTGACGGATTATCTTCAGAATTATATTCCAGATCGTCGCCAATAATCCATTGTGCAGCTCTACTGCTATGTAAACTACTACAGCATTAATTTATTTAATTATATAATTTATTTGCTTATTTTATAACAAATATGGCTTGGCCAGGATAGTAGTTAAAGGCACGTGGTCATAGAACAGGGCACGTTGCTAAATAGGGTTCTTATACTTAGCATTGGATTGAAGCCCACTCAACTTTAAATTGATAAGTAACAGCGTGCTTGGGAATTAAAGGCGACTGGTGCGCAATGCTAGCCATATTGTTATGATTGTGCTGTTATTCTGGAAATTTAAGAGCATTCTGACATTCAACAGGCTGTCGTAAGAAAGCTTTGTTTTTTTTAATCTGAGAAGATGAATGGTTCGAGTGAAATTCAGTAACTGATCTTTAAATTTCTTACTCTGACCCCGCTTGGCGTAGTAGATCTCCGATCTAAAACATCACTGGCAGTGATCATAGTTTATCTATGTAAAGAACTCTCCTAGCCATTTGTCTAAAAGAGGCACGGTGACTATGCTTACAAGGTTTAACTATTTTAAATAGAGGTGTTGGGGCATTATTTAGGACAGGTTATGACTCGGGTTTGCGAGAGAAAGGGAATTAAGGGAAAAACAAGCTCATCTCTATGAAATGCGCTATTTCTTGTTTCCATATCAGCAGACGGCCTTAGACTTCGTGGCGAAGGGAGTTCTTTCTATCCACAAACTATAGTTTATAAGTTGGTGAATATTTTGATCAGCTCGTGAAAGGACTGAGAGTGTTCGGTATCGGTCTTCGTTAAACTATTCTACCGTGAAGTGCTTGACTTCGCGTGCAAGTTGTTTGGCTACGAAAGCGGGATCAAATTTGTGATGATACGTCTTTGGATTATCCCCAAGAGTGTTTCCCAGACCATTGTCAATAGCCCATTGTGCACCATGGTGGCTCTGGGGATAGAGTGCTCGCCTCCCAGGGAGGTGAACCAACTTCGAATCTTAGCAATGGCTGGTTGATAAGAATTCCGTCCCTCGGCTCACGCCAACCACAGTGCTAGTTTAAAATATTTTCAATGGTAGATTTGTCATTAGTTAGGGTCTCATAGACATGAGGCTAACCAAAACAGCTTTTCATGATTTCAATCCGCATATAACGCAAATGCGGGTTAGTTCCATTTAAAAATCCTCCCCGAAGCAAATTTATCCCTCTACTTTATACAAGAGTTCACTTGTCTTCCGGTTTGGGATCAGAATAAAAAGGCTACGGAGTTGAACATCGGTAGTCGTAAATTCAAAGCTGGGACAACCTGTTGTTTGTCATAAAATAAGATGGCCCAATATGCATGTCTAGTGTGATAACGAATAAACGAATATTACGTTAATTTATTTAATTACATAATTTATTTAAATAAATAATTTAAATATATAATTTATTTAAATAAACAATTTAAATAAACAATTTAAATATATAATTTATTATCATGAATAATTTATTTACTTATGTAATAGCACAAATGAAGTTGCGTCAGCACTCTAACTAAAAGCACATTGTCATTGCGAAGAACAGGGGTTCTATCCTTAGCGGTGGCTTGAATCGATGTGTACCAGTTTGTCTGAGAATTAAAAGTGGTTGGTGCGTAATGTTACCCACTTTATCATGATTGTTCCTTTAATTATAAAATTTTGGAACACTAACCTCCAATAACTTTACAAGCGAAAAAGAACTTTTGAATAGAAATATCATTTTTCTTTCCAAAAATATCAATTATACACTTCATACACTCAACTTTTCGAATATTTATTTATTGTTTACATAATAATTAGTGGCAATTTTTTAAACTTTAATAATTCTTTAAGGTTAATAATTTTAGATTTAATATTTATTTCTTAGTGTTTGGTTGATTAAAAAATAATGCATCTAAATATTTTTTTTTAATCAAAACTGAAAATTTGTTCTTCTGTCCCTGATAAAATGCAATTTAAAAAGAGTGAAATTAATTAAATTAATTCTAAAAAAATCATCAATTTTTAACTATTTTTTGCTGACATCTTTTATTGTACAAAATTACGTAGCAAAAAGTAGTTTCGATACCTTACTTTATATATTAAAAAAACTTATCTTACCTTAAAAATAATAACAATAAAATATAATAAAAAAATATAGAAAATGTTTTTCTTATGAATGTATTCCAAAGTTTTTCCATGCTACCAATAGTTATGAGGGCATGGTTGAAATTATATGGAAGCAAGAGAAGCATTAAAGGTTTCAAACTGTTGATTACTTTCCTCAATATTCGATTGGAAACAAATTCTCAAGGGGAGGAATTGTCAGCGGATTTGCACGGAAACGCCATTTACCAAATTTTGTGCTTTTTTTATGTCGTGCAATATCATTTCTATGCTAACGAGTATGAGAAAATTTTCTACACAACAGACTATTCGCAGAATTATGATGAATCATTTTTTTTTAAGTTTAGCTATTATTTTTTTCTTTTGGGGTATTTTGTAAATAACTGCATGCGTAACTTTTTTTCAAGAGACAAAAATAGGTAAAAATTTGAATTATAAAATATTAATTATTTAGGATATTTACAATTTGTCATTTTCCCCATTAAGTTTTATCTTCCAATGTTTAATAATGTTGATACGTTTTAACTGTCACACTTCCGCGAATGAGGATGAAATGTTGAATGAAAATATTTCAAACGATAAAATGATTTCTAAACTTATGCATTTTAATTTTCAGTACTCATCTGCCTGACCGGCATAACTACTGAGGAAATGCAGGGTGTTCCGAAATCTCTAAAACTATTTCAGAGAAGGGGATAAAAGGCACCAAGAGGATGAAAACTTACCTTATAACATCGCATTGCAAACTACTTAAAAAAAGGGAAAATCGCAGAAAACCCATGCAGGAAAGGACATCACATTAGGAAATATCTACAAATAGCAAACTGAAATAAAGTGACGTCTACTGACGTCATTGCAGACTGTACAACGATGTAAAAACGATTACCGGAAGTGCTGGAAGATGCCGGGTGTACTGAAACCTTTCGTTTCGACTAAATTCACAACTTTCATACGTTTTTAGCTTTTTTTATGCTGAGAGAGTAACTTGAGACTTCATGTTTTTAATAGGTTTGCTTCTTCTTGATGCTCTTAGAAAAAAGTATGGTTAAAACTACCGGAATATGGTACAGTTTACCATGTTTCTAGCTCTATCGGAAAACCAAATTGAACAGTAACCGATTTGTAATGAATTTTAATAAATTAAATAGTAAAATACCGTTTTGTAATATGCAATAAAATTTGATAAATACGGTAAAATTTTGCGTAAAAACTTAACGGTTAAATTTACTTTTCAGTTTGTATTTATTACTAAATGTGTAGTAATAAAAACTGTAATTTTAAAAAGCAAAATTTACAGTAAACCGTTACCATATGAACAGAAATATTACCAACTGAATGGTTTAAGTACCGTACATAAATATTTTTTGATAACCAGAATCCGGCTTTTTTTATTTTCCCAGAATTGTCTTTGCAGTACGGTAAAATTGTATCCGAATTGTTTTCTCCGCTTGCTCATCTGAATCTATAGGCTAAATTTTGGAACACGCTGTATGCAGCGTTTTGTTTCAACTAACAGATTAAAATTACAATATTAAATTAGTAAATATTTTTTGAAACTGTTTCATAGAAGAATATGGAAGCATTTTAAATATCATTGGAGGGCTCACACAATGCTCGCTTCGTTCAGCAACTATCCTAAGATTGCTCCGCAATCATTTTTGTTTCTAAACGATAAGTGGACTATTACACCAAAACTATTAATTATTCAATTAAAACATCTTAAAAATTTATAAGATATACAACCATCGATTTGATTTCACTGATTTTCATTGTAACTTCAACCGCATACTTTTTTTCATATTAACCTAGTTAATTTGTGATTGTTTTAAAATCTCATTAAATGCTTTTCAGCGAAGAAATTATTTAGTAATGTTCAAATGTTATAATGTTATTAATAAGAAAATGTTTTCGAAGATGAGAATTGCTTAATTTGGTTACAGAACAAACAAATGATATTTAGAGCTTCACTTCCTTTTATTCTTTATTACAAAAATAGATACAATTAATTAGTTAGTAAATAATACAATTAATTAGTATGTCACAAAAAATTACTTCATCCTGCATTTAGTATGTCTTAAAGCATAAGTTAGATAAAAACGAACGTAATTTACTACCCCAATGATATTCATAAAAGACCATTTTTTTAATGAAAAAAATTAATCAGGTGAGAATTTTAATCACAATCAGAAATGGTGAAAAAAACAAAGTTCGTAGAAATTATATCAGCGTAAAAACACTGAAGCTGTCACTCTTTTTTTCTTTTTTTGAATGCTAACAACCTTTTATCTTTTTTTTTTGTTAGCTTAATTTACTTTCAAAAAGTGAAAAAAAGGTTTGAGATTGCTTCTTTTTATGGTGTAATTACTCCCATTTATAGCGCTAAAATAATATTGGAAAATGCATTTTAAATTTTGGTTATTTTTATTAGTTTAATAAAGCAATGACATGATTAAAACACGAATGAATTGGTCACCTTCTCAAAAAATGGGCATCAAGCAGTCAGAAATAGACATTGAAACTTTTAATATTTTATTAAATTATAACGAAATTTTTTACAGGTTATTATTTGGCTTAAACAAAATAATTTATTAAAAAAAAGTTGATTTGTATACAAGTCTTATTAGATTATCAAAATTTGAATATTTCTTGCAATTAAGAAAAAAGATTACACAAATAATTTGTTTCGAACAATATTTGGTTAATAATTGATAATAATAACAAAAGGGTCAATCTTTCTGGAACAACTTATTCAAGTCCTTTCACTTTTCAGGAGCAACTGAAACATGGTATTCCCTCTTTCAGGGGCAAATGATTCATTACATTCCCCTTTTATGAGGCAAACTGATAAAGAACTAAATGGAACATGAACAAAACATTTCTTATCGACATTTCAGTTTCTGTTCGGCAAATTTTAAAAGCTAGTAGAGCACGAAAAAATAAACATATTTTGTCTAAGAATACGACAGTGTTAATGCAATGGAAGGGGGTGGATTACCCTGGTTGGTAGGACGTTGGGCCCATGTCCATGAGGTACTGAGTTCCGCCAGGCGATGACTCCCCGTGTAGTAGGTGGTTACTGGTGCACGTTAAATCTGTAGGGGTCACGAAGTCCTCTAAGTTCCCATAAACAAATAAAAACCTCTGGGGGTACTGAATCGGAGATTGATAGTGCTCTGGTTGAGTTAAAAATTACGATCTGTGAATGGATGGCGTGTGAATGTGTCCACCCTGTAAAAACGGGCTGTAACGTATGTGAGTGGTAAAAGCAAATTAAAGACTCTGCATGGCGCCACTGGAAAATAAAATGAGGTGCACCCCTTTGCCTTAAAATAAGCTTGCCAGGATTAACAAGTATCATAAGCCAACAGCAACAACAGAAGCAGAGTGGCGCAGTGGAAGCGTGCTGGGCCCATAACAACAACAACAATGCACTGGGAAACAGCTACAGGAGAGTAAATCGAACAAAAGAAAATAATAAAAGCAAAGTTTGCAAAATTATATTAAATTTTCTTTAGTGATTTTTATATGCTATGTAAAAAAAATTTGAGTATACATTCAACTGTTTAAAATATTGTTAAATTAATTATCAAATGGTGAGTTATATGCAATCAAAAGGCTTTATAAAAGAACCACTGGTTAAAAAGACCTGATGTTTCATCAGAGTATACGTGAAGCAACGGGAATGGTGAAAAAATTAATTCAAAAGTGGACCGATTTATGGAGTGTACCCACACTCTTAGAATTTTCATTCTAAAATTACGATGAAATATTCGACCGCAGTCTGCTTACTAATGCTACAATTAATTGAAAAAATTACGGTTAAAAACATTTATTTGCTTTTACGGGTTTGAAATCGTTTACAACTGATATGGATAAAAAAAAAACGAGAATACATTATTACACGATTTCATGATAGTTTACAGTTAGTGCGCTTTTAAAAACCTTAAGAAATAACATTTTTCCGGATATTCGGTGTAGATTATGTTAGGTATTTTGTCGCGTAATGGACATCGGGGCGATGAGCTATGATTTCTCATGTCAACTCTGGAATGTGACTTAATTAGTTTATCTAGTGGTACCATCTGTATTAAGGTTTGCGAAATACTAGACTTTTTTGTGCAACTTTTTTAAGCAACTCTGAGTTGCTGCGGCCCGCAACTAAGCGAGAGTTAGAGTTTCGCATTCTAATAGTCCAGGAAAAAGATTCACAATTTTTTTCGGCTATGGAACCCTAAATAAGGAAATTTCTTTTCTCAATAAATTTCTTATACTATTAACCTTTAAAATTTTCCAATTTGATGTTTAAGCACATTACACATTTCTTCAAATACATACCACGTAATAATACATTCAATATATTTAACTAAGTAAAAGTAATAAATAAACTGGTAATTTAGATAGGGGTTAAAATGTAGCACAATTGCGTAATAATTAAGTAATGAAGTAATAATTAAAGAAATAAAATGTATGGACGTGTTATAAATTAAAAATAAAAATAAAAAATGGAATTCTGTTGCCACTTTTAAGATAAATTTCCACTTGGAAATACTTTTAATTTTAAACTCTAATACGTGTTTTTATTTTGTATGTCATGGAAGTGACAAATATAATTATTTTCGAAATATTTCTTCGCGTTTACTTTTTTAAAATTGAATAACCACATGTTTCAAAAATGCTCTTCAAAATAAATGTGGAAATTTATTACTTATTTTTCTCAAGCAGAATCCCCTTGAGTTAAATTTGGTCACGTTTAATAATATATTTTCTGCCAAAACGCACGAAAACATCACATTCTTTAATATAAAAATAATCTATTTAGCTTTCTAAACATTTATATGGAGTACAAATTTCATTTTTTTTCCGGAGAAATTTCTTAAATCCTACTATTATTGTATATTTAATTTAATTTTATATTAAGAAAAATAAGATGAATATTTTGGTTTATCAGAAAAAATATTTGATATAAAATACGCGCTTTAAATATTTTTCTCTGAAATATAGCAGATTTCATAATGAAGTGTGCAATTAGCTTTCATAGAAAAAAAAGAGCTTGGAAGAAAACAAATTATTATAAAGTTTATGCATAACTATCTCATATAAAACATTCCAAACAGCTCGTTGAGGGCCAGGGGTGAGTCCAGGCCACATTACCTCCCATTACCGGCATGATTGTGGTAATGTGATCAGTACTGCGCATTGGCCGCCTTTACTTCACAGGTGGGCCTCAAGCCGCCATTTGGGATCAAACCCCAGTTCTGCATAATGATGATTCAGTGCCTTAACCATTGAGTTATCGCTACTTAACTGTTTTATGTATGTGTTACTGAGAATGACCTTAATCAAGAGAATGTCGACTTTCACCGGTGAATGTCAACAATCACAAAGTCGCTTTGGTGAATGTTCGAAATATTTGTTACATCCGATTGTCAACAACCACTAATTTCGGTCATTCACAGTAGCATATACTTCGAATAAATAAATTTCTGTTAAATCTTAAGGCTTTTTACCGAATGTTGGTGGATTTGTCAAATATTTCAAATACGCAGAATCAAGAAGAACTTATGCAAAATTCAAAATGATATAAGTCAGTTAAAATTTTATTTAATATAAATGAAACAGTGACACTGCTTCGTGAGGAAACCAAAATGAACTATTCAACTGCAACCAAATGTGTAAGAGAAATTTGTCACCGCTTCAATATTCTTATTTAGCTGAATGAGGATTTAGTGCTGCAAATAATTGGGTGCTAAAAAAAAATCATTTGGTTTAAATAGAATTGAGGAAGTTTTAGCGAGAAATTAACTAAAGCGGATCTCTTTGCAGTAAAAGCAAGGATCTCTGTAAATAATAAATAATTACTTTTAATGTCAAAAATCTTTCATAAAAACAATTTTGTGTTTACATTTAAGTTATGCATTAAAGGTTTTGAAAATTTGCTTACTGTATTGGCTCAATAATTTCATTAAATCTAAATTTAAATAATTCAGGTATACGAATTTTAGGTATACATAGGAGGTATACGAATTTTTGAGAGACTTATTGCGTGGCTCATAGCATAAAAATGATTAAAAAAACACTGTTCTACGTACAAAGACAAACGTTGTTTGGATTCTTGCCCTTTTTTCAAATTTTTGGGTAAGAAGCATGTCGTATACGAACCCACAAAAAGTCTGCTCAATGCCAGTGCAATGTCAGTACATAGAACTAATTTACAGTATAAATATGTTATCAACTTAATAAGTAAAGTGAAACCAATGTGTCGTTATGCGTTCATCTTAAAGCAGTAATACGCGGAGAAAAAATGACCGTTTTGCGAATTCTGACATTTCCAGTTAAAAAAAATAATAATTTAAATTATAAGAAACAATAATAAAATTAAAATATACGGCATTTGAACCATCCATTTGATAACTTTTTCTTTCATATAGTAAAGGTTTACCTGAAATTCTGGTTTTCAAAATTATAGTTCTTATTACCATACATTTTTCGTAAAAAGTACAAAATTGAGAAGCAAATTAAACCGAATAAATGATTTTTATGCAATGTTCTAAGGCTTCATCATAAAATTTCCAAATTTTACCATATTTATTAAATTTTATCGCATATTATAAAACCGTATCTTACTATTTATTTTTCTAAAATTCATTATCAAACCTCTGAGGTAAAAGGTACTGTTCTTTTTTGTTTTCCGACAGAGCTAGAAACCAGATAAATTGTACTAAATTCTTCATCTTATACAACCATATTTTATTGTTTTGTTAATTTTATTAAAATTATTATGAAAGCTCTTCGGTAAATATTTTTGAGGCTTTTGGTGTTCTTAAAGATCGAGAACACAGTAAATTTTACCTTAATCTGGTAATTTCAACCATTCCTTTTTCTGTTTCATTTACAAATCTCTGCTTATATTAAGTAGTTGCGTTGAGTAAATAAAGCGAGATACGGAAATTAATGCTGTGTTCATTTAAATATCTTTAAAATTATTTTCCCGCTTTGAGTGTTGATTTTCGTAAACAGATTTTTTTTAAACCTTTATTTACAGATTTCCACCAGCACGCTTCAATGGAATTTAGAGATTCATTAGAGAGCACACTTCAATAGAATATTAGAGATTTCCACTATCACGCTTCAATAGAATTATAACTCAACGAAATTTATTCATCTTTTCATTTTGGCTTTTGGTTTGAAAATTACTTTCTACGTATTTTTTCCTTAACTTAACTATAAGAATATAGATGCAAATGATATGAAAAAATTTAACAGCGTAGAACCCTTTTGTTTTTGTTTAGCTTTTATTTAGCTTTACATAACTCAGAAGATGGCGCAGGAGATAGAGCATTTTTCATCCAATAAGGTGAGCTGGGTTCGAATCCCAGCGATGGTTGGTCGATACGAGTTCTGCATCCGGCTTGCACCGAGCACAGGGCTGACGCAAAAGTATCTTCAGTGGTAGATGGCTTAAAGTCCCCTTGCCATCAAGCTAACCGTGGGAGGCTTTCGTGGTTTTTCTCTCAATGTAGGGCAAATGCGGATAAATTCCCTCAAGAAGTCCTCCATGACAGCGAATGCCTCCGAATACTTGATCCAGGAGTTACCTTGTCTTCTGGATTAGTTTCAAAATAATGAGGCTTCGAAGTTGAACAATAGTAGTCTTAAATCCAAAAAATTGAGTCGGCAGTTCAACGACGAGTATGTAACACACGGGTCTGTAATTAAATAAAATCTTTATAAAAATTGTTCCTTATTAGGGTTCATTCTTATCTGTGATGCAATAATGTATTTTTTCTATTACTTTTTAAAATACTACAGTAAGCAGGTAGTAAAAATCAGTGAATCGGTATATTAGTGAATTAGTAAATAGGTAAATCATTAAAGTGTTGATATTGTAAATGGGCAAATCATGGAATGCATCAATCCGCGCATAAATGAATGAAAAAATCATTTAAGTATTGTCATTGTGAATCGGCAAATCATGAAATCATATCGTTTGAATAAATATTCAAATAGGTGAATGTGTTTATAAACCCGTGTTTTAAGTTTTGGCAGTCCAATACGATTTCTTTGTATCATTGATCTTTCATAGATAAAAAAATCTACCATTATTATTTTGGCACTTTTTTCATTTCTTAAAATATTATATTTTTGCAAGGAGACAAAAATATTTTTAAGAAAACGTAATTAATTGTCGTGCTGCAAAAGAAAATATTTTTGACACCTGTAGAGGAGATTATATTACATGTGGGACTAAAAATTGCACAGGAAAATAAATAGGATGAAAGGTGTGTAGTGTGTTATGTACGGAAAATATTTATTGAAACCTATTATCAAAAAGTCAGTTTCAGCTTTCGATTCTAAATCAACGCCCACACCTTAAACTTAAAATACTAATCATTGAGTAAAGGTTGCAATTTTTCAAAACTCCCTTACAACCTTTAATTAAGATCAGGGAATTTTTAAATTATAGATGTTTTAACTTTGAAACTGTTTCAAAAAGGATTTTCTTTTCGTATTGTTTCGAGACATTCTTAATTTAAATTAATGTGCATTTAAAATGCCTCGCGTCAAAACCAACTTATTTTTATTCAGATCTAAGCAACTTTTTCAGATTAATATTTGATTACTATGAATTTCAATCATGATCCACCCTCTTGAATGCATAAATAATGCAGGAATTCACTTAAAAACAAGCATTAACCATTGATGTGTCTTAAAAATTGATTAATAATTCCAATTACAACAATAATAGTGTCACGAGTACTTTCACTTAAATGAAATTATTTATCCGAAATAACAAAACCTCTCTGATTTTATAATATAATATTCATGTTTACTTTATAAATTAGCTGCGTAACATTACACAATAAATTTTTAAATAATATTTTCGTTTCATACAAGCTTTGTTTAATTTATTGTCATTACTATACTATACATTAATAACTTTATTATAATTATAATAGGCAGTCCTCTATAACTATATAATATCGTCATATTTCTACACTTTCTAATAATCTATCTTAATATGAAGAATATTCATTGTTCAAGACCAAAACAGTGCTCACATGTCGTCATTACATGCGTTGCTATGGCGACCGCTGCAGTTTAATAATTCTTAGAACTTTTAATTTAATTAAGATCAGTATGCATTGATACTTTCGCGAGTTTACTCTTGAATTTTGGAGCCTGAGATATCCTATAAAATCCTACTAAAGTTGCCAGCAATTTCATCACTTGAAAGATGCTTCCATTTTCCTTGCTTATTTAAGTATCAGAAGTTTAAGGTTACAATTCATTTATTTTAATGAAATACAATTATGTTTACTATCAAAATAATCCTTTATCAAAGTCACGCTGGACAATGAAAATGAAAATAAAGGACAACTTTAGCTAGCAATCTTAACATTATCATTTATTATTATAATTATTATTATAATTTTTATTATAAGTATTATTATAATTTTTATTATAATTATTATTATAATTTTTATTATAATTATTATTATAATTATTAGTATAATTATTAGTATAATTATAATAATAATTATAATAATTATTTTTATTGTAATAAATATAATAATTATTTATTATTTTTCATTATTTCATTTATTATAATTATTATTATAATTTTTATTATAATTATTATTATAATTATTAGTATAATTATTAGTATAATTATAATAATAATTATAATAATTATTTTTATTGTAATAAATATAATAATTATTTATTATTTTTCATTATTTCAAGACCGAAAATTTATTATGTATGAACTGATCTTAAATCATATAATTTCTCACCGCTTCTATTTTGCTAAGCCAAATCCCAATTCGTCTTAAAATTCTCTCCGTACTACGAGTATGTTTTATTAACAAATCAACTCGTAGTTTTTTTTAAAATCTCTGTTTACAATTTAAGAATAATGTTACCAGTTACAAGTTTACAATTTTAGTTTGCAAGTACTCTGTTATAAGTTTAACAATTTTAAAATCTCTGAGAACTGTATTAAAACGTACAATTTCTATACCCTTCCGTTTCGTTAAGCCTAGTTCGAATTAGTCTTAAAATTTGCTCGGTACTACGAGCATGTTTGATTAACAAACCAACTCGTAGTTTTTTAAATCTCTGTTTAGCATTCAACAATTACGTTACCAGTTTACAAACTTAGTTACAAGTTTAACAATTTTTAAATCTCTGAGAACTTTATTAACTGATAACTAATCTTGAAACTTATAATTTTTTATCCGCTTCCGTATTGTTAGGCCTAGTTCACATTTGTCTTAAAATTCACTCTGTACTACGATTAATTTTGATTTACTGACCAATTTTATTCTAAGAAATATTGTACGTTTGCTTTCTAAATAAATAATTCTTACTTTTTATAGCGTTGTAAAAATATCTTTACTGACTTTTCTGTTTATTTTGCATTACTGTTATTCTAAATTCCATTGTTATAAATAATTAAAATGGCGGCGGCTACTTTAAACCAAGTGGTGTAAACGAACATTGGTGTAGGGAAACAAAATGTTCACAAGAGTTGTGCAGGACGTTATAATGCACTACTTTGCTGTTAAGTAGTTGCCACTGTTTTCAGTGTTGAGGTACATAAAATTTCTTAAAGTGTAAAAGTCATTTCTTAAAGTGTAAAAGTCATTTCTTAAAGTGTAAAAGTCATTTCTTAAAGTGTAAAAGTCATTTCTTAAAGTGTAAAGTCATTTAATGTTTTGATTAGATTAAATTAATACTCTCATTTCTCTCTTAGCTTTTTGAATACTGCGTTTTTACAAAGTTAATAGAGCACAAAATGAAGAAGTTATTAAAATAACTTTTATTTCATTAGCTTAATCATTTGGCATCATTTTCTAAATTAACTCCATAAATTTTTTATTCCTTCATCAAGTAGTGTGGTGGAATTATTTTTTTTTCCATTTTTATCAAAGATATTTAATAATTTACTGAAACTAACACTGTTATCTAAGTTTTTTCTCCCTTTTTAAGCAACGAAGTATAGTAATTTGCTTTTTAAAAAACACTATCTTTTTCTCTTTATGTTATTTTTACAACATTATCAATTCGTCATTATCTTAATATTATGAAGTTGATGTAAATTTAATATCTTCTAGTTATGGATCAATTGCATATAGCATTGTCCAATTGTATTGTCTTTTGTCTTTTTTGAAGTTAGGTACAATCATTATAAACTATATATTTTAATCAATGAGTTAGATTTAAAGGTGATTAATATTTTTCTGACAAAATAAACTTTTATTGACAATTAAGTTTAAAAGAAAAAGTACAGCCGAAATAAGATATTTATAGCGCCATCAAAATATTACATTACCATCAAGAAATTTATAACGCCTATAGATATTGTAAATTACTCCTACTTACAATGCAAATTATCGTTAATCATTGCAAATTGTAGCTGATATATTAAAACGTTGTTTCAATGCTTTAGGGTAATATGTACAGTACGCCAAAAAAACGGACCACCTGAATAACTTTTGATCTAATGGTCGGATCTTCACGTTTTTGGACTTGATTTTAATGGCTCGAAGGGGTGACCTCAAATATGCTAATTAATAAGTGTAGACGATTTTTTAAGTTAAAAAATCAATAAAAAAAAACATATTTTCTCTGAATAAATATACCTTTTTTCGACGGATTGGGATTTCTGTCTCCTAAAATATAGGAGGTAGCCGCTATCTGTGAAATATGGTCCCAAAAGTTTGGTCAGAAGAGTTCTCCTAACATTGGATCTCTTTATGCTAATTTTACTTTTTGCGTGTTTCACCATATCTCTAAAAATATTTGAACGAATTGAAAATTTTTTGCTCACAATTATAAAATTTGTTTATCGAAAGATTGTCCCATGCAAATAATATATTTTAGTAAATATTCATTATTTTATATAATAATGATCGAAAAAGTTTTGAATCGCAAAGTAATTTTTTGCATCATTTTAAAGTATGTAGCTTTACAAGGCAAAATGCAAAATTTGAGCAAATTCGGTTGAATAGTATTTGAGAAATTGAAATTCAAGTCGGATATTTAAAATTCGATTTTTCAGGAATTGTTCATCCGATTTCGTCGAAATTTTGCAATATTTGATCATTTTTCTTTAAAAAAAAATATTGCTTAAAAGTCATTTCCTTTTATACCTTTGCAATGCGTCTTTTACAATTTTCGCACAGAAACTGTTTTCATATTATTAGCAGAGCCTTCACGTTGAATATTTTATTACAAAAGAAACTAAACATTTGCAGAACTTTCACGTTGAATATTTTGTTACAGCTGAAGCTGTTTTCATATCATTAGCGAAATTTATGCGTTCGAAAGAAGGGTGAAGTTTTCCAGTTTTGATTTCAATATTTTGTTTGAATATACTACTATTTGAGAGCTAACTGCGTAACAACAGGAAATAGTACTCTGAGACAAAAGAGAGAGATAATATCTTAAGTAATTTTAGTTCAAATGATTGGATTTCCCTTTACTTAGTTTCAATAATATAAAGTTTCTAAAGTTTGGCCTCAAATATGCTAATTTATGCATAATGCGTCTTTGGCGGCAGATTTAAATTTTTAACCATAAAAATAGGAGAGTTGGCCAATGTTGGAAATATGATACCAAAAGTTTAATAGAAAGTTAAAACTCTTTAATGTTATGTATTTCTCATTTTTTATGTATTTCTCAATATCGCGATTTTTTTAAACAATAACAATTTCTCTATCTTTATAAGCTTTTCGTAAAATTTTTATTGGCGAAAAAAGGCACACTGAGAAAACAAAACATGGTCAAAACTATCAAAATATGGTAAAATTTACCGTGGTTCTGCTTCTGTGAAATTACCACGAAGCTCTATATTTTTAACGAAGAGCTTTGGTAATGATTTTAGTTAAATTAACAATAAAACATAATTTTATAATGTGTGATAAAATTTGTTAAATCTGGTAAAATTTGATGCTTTTATCATGTACCTTTAGCGTGAAAACCATTTCTTCAGTTAAAGTCACTTTTCAGGTTTGTATTTTTTACTATATGAGGGGCAATAAGAACTATAATTTTTTTAAACCAGAATTTTCTGTAAACAATTGCTACATGACTAGTAATATTACCAAATGAATGATTTAAATACCTAATATTTTGATTTCATGAACCAAAAATATAGTTTTTTTGTTTACCAGAAAGTCCATTACCGGTAATTTTACTCTGTGCATATCTAAATATAATTTCCTATAAAAAAATTTTTGATCATTATTTATTAATTTGTATTTCCTTCTTCAATAATAGTCGGAACAATTTTGAATTTTAAGGTATAAAAGTCTTTATATCAATTTTAAATACTCAATTTTAAATGACAAAATACAAAATTCAAGTTCAATTGATTGAATAATTAAAGAAAGAAAAATTAAAATTTTTGCTTTTCCAGAACTATTACAATTTATTCACAATTAATAATATTATACTTAAAAAACTGGAGAATGTTATAATAAAGAACTAAGAGGGTATTAACAAGCACGTTTGTTTCTGCTTTTTTTACAACGAAAAATTGACAAATCCTAAGACTTGCAGATAGAATTCAATTTTAAAACATAAAAAAAGCTAAATTCGATTCTTCTTAATTCTAGCAACTTAATTAATAAATCATTTACTTAAAATTTCATGAATTAGCAACGAGAAAGAAAATCTTTCGAACAGAAATAAAAAAAGAACTGTACAACTCAATTAACTTCTTTTTCTGAGAAATGAATATTTAAAATAATAATCTTTGAAAGATATCTTATAGGTTTATATAGTAAGGATGATTACGAAAAAAAATTAATCGAATTCTTAATTGGAAGAAGCTTTACAATAAAACTCTCATTAAAAATTTATTTCAAGAAATTCAAATGTTTTAAAGAAGTGGATTTTTCTATTACCTATTTTAATTCAAATCGAAATTAATTGTCACATGAACTCTTTATGTTTTTACATACTTTAATGTAAAATATTTAAAAATTTGAATTAAAACATCGAATAAAAGAAAATGTCTTATTATTTTATGTAAAAGCTAATAAGTACATTGAAAATGGGTTAGTTGATGGTTTCGAATTAATAAAGTAACTTGTGGGATGTAATTTTTTCTACATAAAATTTAATCATAAATGTTTCATTGACAAATTTAATTTCCTTTTTGCATAAAGAAATTTTAAACTAATCTGGAAATTTTGATCTAATCGTCTATAGCTTAATATATTTGAATATGAATTTCTGCTTCTTTTAAAACTTCAATGGAAAAAGCTAACATAATTTCAAAAATGTTATAATTTGGCAGAGTGTTAAGTGTTTGACTTTTACTTTTTCTAAGGGATAAAATTTTTGACAATAAACTGCTCTTTAGTATAATTTAAGTTAAAATACAATAAGTTTCTAGAATTTCTGTTAAATCCCAGTACAATACAAAGTAATATCTTATTTGTTTGCTCCGTGTTTTAAATAGTGGTGTTTTTTCACCAAAACAGCTTCCAAGAAACGTTTTTCACAACAACATAAAAAGTTTGATCTAATGTCTAAATATTGCCTAAATGTCTTCAATTATATGGTATCAAACTTTTGGCAGATGAGTATTTAAATGTGTGATCGAAACTCGTGAGTTATAATATCACATTAAATATATCGTGATTTTAAATTAGCACTAATAACATAACTGGTGAAAATCAAAAATTTGCTTGGATTTACGATGAAATCGGAACAAATAAAGCATATCAAAACGTGATTACTTACATTCTAATTTGGCGTACCGTAATATCGTATTAAAAATAATGGGATACTTTAAACCATATGAAATTATGTAGTAATAAACGCCGAAAAAGCAATCGAAACACCTCATAGTTTTACGATGAAATCTGTAAAAATTGAACTCGTCAAAAAGTGATGACTCAAACGTGTGATTTAAAATGTTGCCATGGACCTTACAATTGAAATATTAATTTTCGACAACTTAAACCATTAATATACGAAGGAATTAATAATTTAATTGTAAAGTTCGTATTAGTTTACATTTATCAAAGTGGAGAAAAGTTTAACTTTTGTATTAATAATGTGGCAGCATATTCGATACGTAAATAGAACGCATCGCTTTGATATATTTGTCGCTGTTCATAATTGTTATAATAAGTTTTTCGTCTTCTTTCCACGCTCTATTTTTTTTAAAACGAGGACGATAACTTTTGTAGCGATATAGAAATAGATACCATAAAAAATTATATAGAAATAGATACCATAAAAAATTAATTCGTTTTCGTGTTCTTTTCATATACACTGGTTATCATAAATTAAGGAAAATTCACAAAAATCGCGATAACTCAAGAAATTACACATGGAATTTTATGAAACTTACCCACAATATACAACACATAGTAAGGTATTAAACAACATAAAAAGAAATTATCAGACATTAATAGTAGTATAGAAATTAGCACATGTATAAAATAAACAAATTGGAAGTATCGGTTTGCAATAGAAAAAGTACCTTTAATATGGAATATGATTGCCTCTAGAAGCAATACAGCACAAACAGCGATGTGTGATGCTTTCAATTATGCGGTCTATCAGTTCAATAGGAAGTGAGAGCCATTGCTCTTGTAAAGCAGTTGCAAGCGTGGCAAGGGTCTGAGGGGGCGGATTGATGGCAGATACACGCCTCCCTAGAGCATCCCAAACGTGCTCGATAGGATTCAAGTCCGGGGATCGAGCTGGCCACTCCATGCGAGTAATTGTTTCCTGTTGAAGATAATCATCAACAATGCGAGCTCTGTGTGGTCTTGCATTATCGTCCTGTAACAGGAAGCAATCACCAATTGCCCCGGCATATGGGCGCACATAAGCATCAAGGATGTTGTCTCGATAAACCTGAGCATTCACGGTTCCCCTTGGAAAGACATGGAGGTATGTGCGCCCTCCTAAGGATATGCCTCCCCAAACACAGACACTGCCTCTTCCGTATGCATCTCTTTCACGGATGTTTGATGGATGATAACGGGTCCCAGGTTCTCTCCATATCAAATAACGTCTACTGTCACTTTCTAGACTAAACCTGGACTCATCCGTAAAGAGAACAGGCCTCCATTGATCTGACGTCCAGTGGACATGTTGTCGGGCCCACTGCAAACGGTCTCTCCTATGGCGTGATGTGAGCGGCACGCAAATGGCTGGTCGTCTCGCATACAGACCACCTTCGTGGAGCCTTCTGCGCACAGTTGACTTTGACACCAACCTTCCGGTGGCTGCAGCAAGAGAGGATCTAAGATGTGTCGGAGTAGCGGTTCTATTCCTGCGTGCACTTAATGTCAAATATCGGTCATCGGCACTGGTCGTAACAGTTGGCCGTCCTTGACTGAACCTCCTAGATGCCGAATCTGTGGTTTGAAATTGCCTCCAAAGTCTATGAACCACAGATGGACTCACATTTAGCCATCTGGCCACTTCTGATTGACTCTGCCCTGCCTCTAGTCTCCCGATGGCTCTCCATCGTAGTTCTTCAGGCAAATGATGCCTAGAGGTCATTATTACGAATTGGCTATCTCAGATTTTCAATGTCGCAATCACAGTAAAATTTGTGTGCTTTCTCTCAAACTTGGACTTTTATGCTCCAGGCAGATGACGTACGCCGAGTGCAGCGCCACTAATTTGCATATTGCAATTTTACTCAGCTACTCTTAGTGGACAACATATGCAAATTTTGCACGGTTTGGCTTACTTTTGAAAGAGTTATCGCTATTTTTGTGATTTTTCCTTAATTTATGATAACCAGTGTATTTAGCATTTTAGTTTTTTTCTTAAGCGTTGTAGCTATATAATACACAGTACAGTCACATTAATGTGACCACCTGTCAAAAGCCAGAATAACCACCTTTGGCAGAGCGGACCGCTACGTAACGTGCAGGAAGAAAGTCAATTAGGTTTCTGTAAGTGTTCACTGGGATGTTGAGCCATGCCGACTCCAGTGCCGTGGCCAGCTGCGCTAGATTACGCGGTTGAGGATCCATGGCACGAACAACCCGATCGAGATGGTCCCACAGATTCTCGATTGGGTTTAAATCCGGTGAGTTTGCTAGCCAGGGGAGTACGGTAAATTCATCCTGGTGCTCTTCGAACCACGTACATGCACTGCGAGCTGTATGACACCTCGCATTGTCCTGGTGGTAGATGCCATCATTTTGAGGAAAAATCATTTGCATGTAGGGGTGGACATGGTCCGCAAGGACAGATACGTACTTGTACTGATCCATCGTGCCTTCCACAATGATGAGTGCACCCAGTGAATGCCAGGAAAACATTCCCCAAACCATAACGCTCCCTCTTCCAGCCTGCAGCTTTCCGGCAATTGTTGCAGGGTGTTGCTTTCAGACGTTTCACGCCGTATACGCCAACGATCATCTGTCCCATGGAGCATAAAATGTGATTCATTGGAAAAAGACACCTGTTACCACTCTGTGGACTTCTAGTTGCAGTACTGGCGTGCAAATTCCAGCCCTCGTCAACGATGAATAGCAGTCACAGGTGCATTACAGGCGTCTACTGCGGAAGCCCATGCGCAGCAACGTTCGCTGAACAGTTGTTGAGGATACACTCTTGGTAGCCCCTTGGTTCATCTGGACGGTCAGTTGCTCAACAGTTGCGCGTCTATTCGTCTGAACGCATCTCCGTAGCCTTTATTCGCCTCTGCCATCTTTGGCCCGTAGAGCACCACATGTGCCACGCCGCTTGTTTTGTATAGTGCCATTTTGCCATGCACGATATACTTTTACCACGGCGGTGCGCGAACAGTTCACAAAATCAGTCGTTTCCGAAATGCTTCCACCCTTGGCTCGAAAGCCAATAATCATGCCCTTTTGGACATTGGATAAATCGCTACATTTCTGCATTGCGCCAACGACTGAAATGCTTTTTGATGCCTTAGGACATCCAATATATACACTACACTGTAATGTGCTGCCACCTACACTCTGTGATTGGTTATTTCACGTTGACATCGAAAGTAGGTGGTGGTCACATTAATGTGACTGGACTGTGTATATAAAATAGGAATTTAATTGTTTTTGAAGGAACGATCACACTTATCTTGGATCTCTTTGGTTTTTCTATTCTTTATTTTAACAGTTTTTATTAAATGTAATTAGTTATTTTCGGAAAGTTTCAGTTTGCAGGTAAGCACTTAGATTTTAATAAAGTTTCATGATTTGCTTTCGTAGTAATTTTTGTTCTAAAGTATTCGTTGACTTCTTAAAATCCCGATTACTGACATGGCAGAACCGCCTTTCAAAAAACTTTGTATTATGTCAAAGAAAAAGATATTAAGAGATTCTCAAAGAAGAAGAAGGACCCAAGAAACGCCTGAGGAGCGTCAAAGAAGGATGAAACATGACCGAATTTCGACAAGCAATTCTAGAGCCCAAGAAATATCAAAGAAGCGTCAAAGAAGATTAGAAGAGGTTTTCAGCTATTGGCCAATGATGATTTCGAAAGCAACTTTTGTATGCTTTTACAATTTCTGAGGCCCTTTTTTTTAAAAAAAAAAACAAGTCTCTAACTGATAGTTATATTACAGGTTAGGTTACCATAGGCCTTAGGTTAACATAGCAAAGTTACATTTTCAAACATCTTCAAGAGCTATAACACATCTGCAGCAGAACTGGATATGAAGACAAAATTGCAGGACAGGAACACTTTAATTGTCCACTAATCTTCAGATTTCCCGCTATGTTTTAAAAAACTTTATTTGTGAAAACCTTTAGCGTGGCGGACAGCTGGCCGCCTTTGGCGCCTAGTAGTAAATAAATACGTAGGAAACAATATTCACTTGCCTATGTAGAACTGTCCGATGCTTAAATGAATAAACAAAACTGTACTTTATTGTACTGTACACAGAAAAAAATTAACTTTTGAATCATAAGTTCTATAGATTTGTAATAGTGTTGATTTCATTTTTTTAGAGTTGGAAAATACTTGAAAAATATTACTCTACTTGCCTAGATACCAGTGTCAGGTGCACAGGAAGATATAAATTTGAAATTGTACCTAGATAAAACCTAATAACTTCTAAATTATCAATCCTCCTCGTTTGGGACTAGTTTCATTTGATTCAACAAAATTCAACTTCTTCCCTTTTTACCTTCCGCAGTAAGGGATTCCAATTACCGATCCAGGTTTTCCTTAACTAAAAGTGCGTAAAAGGGAAAAAACCACACACAAAACTTAATCATAAAAATAAAAACGAGATATATTCAACCATTGGACACAGGAGTACTGAATATGAAAAAAATCATCTGATATTTGCCACCAGCGATGGTTGGTCTATACGAATACCGCATCCGGCTTGCACCGACCACAGTGCTGACGAGAAATATCCTCAAAGGTAGACGGATCATGGGTTTGAGTTCCCTTTCCGTCAGGTTAACCGTTGGAGGTTTTTGTGGTTTTCCTCTCCATGTAACTTAAATGCTGGTTAGTTCCAACAAAAAGTCCTCTACGAAGGCAAATTTCTCTCAATACTTGATCCAGGAGTTCCCTTGTCTTTTGGATTGGGCTCAAAATTACAAGGCAACGGAATTGAACATTAGTTGTCGTAAACCCAAATAATTGGGTCAGCTGTTCAACGACGTCTATAAAATAACTATAGAGTGAACCGTGGTGGTTCAAGGGTTAGAGCACTCACCTCCCAATGAATCTCCCCGGGTTTGAATCCCAGTAGTG
Organism: Parasteatoda tepidariorum; assembly: GCF_982258835.1. Classification (NCBI taxonomy): domain Eukaryota; kingdom Metazoa; phylum Arthropoda; class Arachnida; order Araneae; family Theridiidae; genus Parasteatoda; species Parasteatoda tepidariorum. Next base: position 32,025,971 of record NC_141755.1, read on the forward strand.
ACTGATCGATACGAACTCCGCACCGACCACAGTGCTAAAGTAAAAATATTCTCAGTTGTAGACGGATCATAAGCTAAAGTCCCCTTGCCGTCAGTCTAGCCGTGGGAGATTTTTGTGGTTTTCTTACCCATGTAACGCAAATGCGGGCTCTGTCCATCAAAAAGTGATCCAAGAAGGCGAATTTCCCAATACTTCATCTAGGAGTTCCCTTGTCTTCTGGATTGGGTTCAAAATTACAAGATTTTTGTGTTCAGCACGAGTAGTCGTAAACTCGAAATTGAATTAGCTGTTCAACGACGGTTAAAAAATGAAATAAAATAGAAGTAATATTTTGCAATATTCCGCCAAGTCTTTTATTTCACGCTTGTTTCTTAATTTTTTTTTTATTTTAGAAATAAACCTTGTACTATTTACCCTATTTTGAGAAATGCTTTATTTATGAAAAACATTATTGATATCAATAATTTTCTAAATCGCTTAAATAAAAAAATTTTTTTGAAAAATTGGCCACTTGTTTTAAAAAACGATCAGCGTTAAAAAGTTGTGCAATTAGTCATTGGCTAGCAGCAAAATTTTCTAATTCAGCTCTATACTTATCAGGACATTATCTGTTAGCTTATTCATCAGTCACATGTTACAGAATGATTGCCTCTGCTCTGCGTAGTGAAGATTAAATTACGCTAAGTTCTATGTTCCGCTTAGGAAGTTTCTAGTCAACGTAAGTAGACATCTGCAACAGTATCGCATCAGTTAATCAACCTCTCGGTGTCTTCAGTCTGTGACTTAATTCTACAGTTCGAATGAAGAGATAATTATTATTATACAAGACAGTCAAACTCAGGCGTTGAATATCTTCCGCTATAATGCGAAGATTTTTGCAACCATTAAAGTTTAATTTATTAACTGTTGTGTTTACTTATTTATTTAACGTATGCTAGTAGTGTTCGTTTTAAAATTGAGGTTTAGTTTTTATTAGGATATTATAATGTCAATATATTTAAGAAATAATATAAAGATATGGCATATGCTTCTAAGCTTCTCAGATATTATAAAGTACACTTTCGTAATAGTTTTGAATTTTAGTTCCTGATTCTAAAAATAGTTTAGAAATTTCGATTATTTCGTTCGGAGGAAACGTTTCAAAAATAAACTTTTTTGCATCAGTGTAACAATAAATATTGCCTTAGGTTAAGCATTTTCTACCTGTCGTTGACTAAAAAAAAGCTCCCAGTATAACAGAGATAGATTACTAAATTATAGTACACTGTTAAAATTTTCATTTTAAAATTGTGGTGAAATAACCGGCAGCAGTTTGTCTGTCCAATCAACCGTAAAGTTAACGGTAAAGAACATTTTTTTTTCACTTTACGGTCTTGAAACCGTTTATAACAAGTATGGTTTAAAAAAAACATGATTACAAAACTATACGGTGTTTTAACCATTTACAATTTGCACGGTTAAAAAACCGTAAAAAAGACGTTTTACTGGATATTGGAGATATTTTAGCAGCTTTATGATTCCGCCCTTTATGCATGAATTTGAGTATCGTTATTCTAACTGCCCAGGTTAAAAAATTGGGGAGTACCGAACACCAGAAACTTATCATGCATTGAAAGGAATGCAAAAAATATTGTCAATGCTGGGACTGAAAACCCCTTTCTGTCAATGATAAGAATCACAGATTAGCCCTCTTGGCTATTACACGTATGTACCCTTCTACAAGAAGTGACTTCATTAGATGGGTCTAGTTGGTGCGATAAAATTATAGTTGTTTAACCGTATTACGTTAAGGTATTTAATAAATGGTTTTTCTCACTGTTAAAATTTTGAGTAAAATCTTATTAATGGTTATTTGACTGCTTTGTTTGAATATGCTAAAATAACAATTATATAAATAATTTAACCATTTTTTCTGAGAAATTTCTAACAGTGTAAGGGGCAAAAGCATTAATGTAATTGGTTACAAACTATTAAGAATCGAGCTCAAGATCAAAACTTTAGAAATAGAACATAGCAAAAATCTAAATTAACGGAAGATAGAACAAGTTCTTATAACTTAAAACAAATAAAATTATCTTATGTAGGATAGATCTATAAAATAGTTTTAAATAATATTGCGCATGCGTAAAATATATAGCTTTTTTAATTTAAACGCAATATTTGTTTTCTGCGAAGAAATTTAATCATTTTGAAAGTTAAAACTTTTATTTAATTCATTTTAAATTCAAGTACTGCATTTTACGTGATTAATAGTAAAATATAGTAAATAAAGAGTTAAAACTCACTTGACAATCTGCACAGTTTTCTTGAACAATTGATAAATTTAATCTTCGTAAGTGCATTGTACTTATAGCACTACTCAAGTAACGAAAGTTCTTTTTTTTAAAAGTTTTCTAACTTCATAAATCAAATTTTTACTAAAAGTAAGAAAATTCCATCATCTTCCACAGAATTCAATTGTTTTTTGCATTTAGCCTCTAAAATAATATAAAAGTTAAACATTATTATGTAAAAAATACAACTTAACCAAGTCGAATGTATTAAAACTAATCGAAAATGGCGGCAAACGATTTCAAATAGGCAGTAATCGTGTCACTTGGTTATCTGACACACGTGACTAAAAACAACTGATTTCACTTCAAACGGTGGTTTCAACAGCAATGGTGTAAAAAATACATCAAAAGTTGCTGCAAAGTTGCATCAAAATCCAAACACTAACGATAATAATTATTTTATTTCAACGTTACTAAAGAAAGAATTGTAGATATTATAAACTCTTCATAACTCAATATTTTAAAGATATCTTTTAGTCATTATATTCTCAACTATTATTACCCAAATATGCTTTGTTTTTTGCACGTGCATCCTTAAGAAAACACAAAATGGGAACAAAAAATAATTTCCTATTTCACGTGTACACACATACACACATTTTTTGTTTTAAAGTTACATCATCTGGCTCACAGTGTTCTAAAACCGAAATAAATGTAAAATTGCCTTATAAGGAAATAAATATCAAGAGCCGATTTTCTAACAACAATTTAGCCATTTTGATTTCTAAAAAAATCAAAGACGCAGACGAAAAAAAAAAGCAGAATGAAACTAATTGCATACTATCCGATAATATTTGAATGTTTTTTAGAAGTCTTACAACGTAAAAGTTAAATTTTTTAAATTCATAAAAAAAAACTACATTCTATTGCAAAAATGTCATATAATAAAATGATTTGTCATAAAAATTTCACTTATTTTGCCTCGCATAACAAAATAAAGTAATCGCTTTCGAAAAATTTGAAAAACATCTTTCAGTATATGTTTGTCCTGAGGGAATTTCCACTTCATCGATTCCGGTAGCCCGTCTGTTTGGTATAAACCAGTATTGAAACTTCAGACGAGGCTCGAGGAAATACATTGGCAGTCTAGTATTAAGAAGGGACAAAAAGTAAGGAACTAGAACTGATTTTTCTTTGCTTTCTATTTGTTAAGAAACAACCTTTTGTATTGAAAAGTGTCATTCCTTGCTGATAAATAGTTCCGGAGATACTTTCAGTATTTCGTTTGACATTTATTTGGGAAATGAAACATTGATGTTCCCTGAAGCCTGTTACATTGTTGCTATTAATTATTTCCGTTGAAACAAACCGTAATGATTGGTTGTATTGTTTCATTTACTTTTGACGCACGGTAAATTAAACGACGTGAAGTTTTGCAATCATTTCCATTAATATGTACTTATAAAAATAATACAGTCAAATAAAAGCATAACTCTAACGAACTATTAATGATCATCTTCATTAATATGTACTTGTAAAAATAATACAGTCAAATAAAAGCATAACTCTAACGAACTGTTAATGATCATCTTCATTAATATGCACTTGTAAAAATAATACAGTCAAATAACGAACTATTAATGATCATCTTCATTAATATGTACTTGTAAAAATAATACAGTCAAATAAAAGCATAACTCTAACGAACTATTAATGATCATCTTCATCAATATGTACTTGTAAAAATAATACAGTCAAATAAAAGCATAACTCTAACGAACTATTAATGATCATCTCCATTAATATGTACTTGTAAAAATAATACAGTCAAATAAAAGCATAACTCTAACGAACTATTAATGATCATCTTCATCAATATGTACTTGTAAAAATAATACAGTCAAATAAAAGCATAACTCTAACGAACTATTAATGATCATCTCCATTAATATGTACTTGTAAAAATAATACAGTCAAATAAAAGCATAACTCTAACTAACTATTAATGATTCAACAATTCATCAATTTTCATTCCAGTCACATCAGCTCATTTTGACGTGCTGGTGTCTTGTTTCATTCATATGACCGCTGTTTCCCTTGTCAACGACATTAGTTCCTCACCACTTCTCCATAGCATTGTACTCTGATTTGCCTACTAGGCTGCAGTGGGTTTTTTTTTTTTTTTTTTTTTTGAAGTGATACTTCTTATGCGACTTCCAACAAGGTTGCGTTAAACGTTTAACGCTACATTTTTATTGGCCGGGAAATCACGTGGTAGGATCCAGTTTTCCCTCATTCATTTCCATATTGTTTTGGTTCTCACTAGCATAAAAATAATAAAAGTATTGTTTTTCTATAAATATTTTTTTAGTTTGTTTTGATACGCATATAATTTAATAGGGTAGTATTTTTTATTTTCAAATTTAGTGGATAACAATTGTAAAAAACGGGTGAAAACAATTCCAAGGACAATGCGACGGATTTAAGGTTATGTGAAGGCACGTCTCTTGTGAATATCAATTGATTGCTAGGTTTTCTCTTCTGAAATTACATTATGACGCCTTCACACACATTATTAATACAAATACATTTTCCAGGGCGAGACGATGAGGCAACCACAAGCACTTCCACTGGTTCAAGAGGTCCACGAGGGAAAAATGCACAGTATTACCGTGATTACAGAGCACGGAAGCGAGCGGAGCAGGAAAAAGAGTCGTTGAATAGAACTAGTGATCCTTCTACGACTGCTGCTTCTTCTACAATTAACGTCGCAGGCTGCGAAGTTTAACTTCTTCCGCGCGGAGGGATTCCACGCACTATTTTTTTTTTCTCTCATTTTAAATCTATTTTACTTTACTTTCAGCAACTGTGCTTTTTTAATTTTGTTTTCCTCCTTTACTATTCGGCTACTTTACGTTTTATAATCCGAATACTTTTGTTTCGTCCCATTTACGTCTGGCAAGTTTTGAGAATGGGCGGCTGTTTTTGAGCACTTGAACGATTTTTAATTTTAGTCCCATGTGTATATTTCTAAAACAAATTAAGTTTTTTAAACATGTGATGGTGTTTATTCAGTGATTGAGCATTTCTGACGTTGCATTGCTGACTAACAAAGAAAAAAAGAATGTCACTGGGAATCAATTTTTTTTTCTTTCTGTTGCATGAAATTTCTTAACAGATCTTAGATACTTTCACATCATTTATCCCCATTTAGTAAAAAGTTTTTCTCTCAACACTATAGTTTTTTTAAATGCCATTTTCAGTCTATTTTTTGTCGAAATGTACCAATTTAGAAAGGTTATACATGACAGGGGGTCGCAGCCTAGATGTTGCGACAAATTTCTGGGGAAGTTCGAACACGTCGCCAAAAATAAAATTGCAGAGGAACCCATGCCCGGAAACGTTGCTATACCGCGCTATAGGCGTTTTTTTTTTTTTTTTTTCTTTTTAACTGTTTCTTCGAGCGCTTCTGAACAGATCATAATAGGGAAGATCTCCTATCCGCGCATAATGTCATTTACGGGCTTAGTTACGGGTGCGATTTTAATTCTGATAATAATTTCTTTATTTCCGATTTTAATTTCCTAATTCCCCTAGAAGAATGTCGTTACATATAACGTTTTCCTATTCCTAAAACTCCTGTCATATATAAAGTTTTTAAGCTTGCACATTTCGACAAAAAGTTAACTAAAAATATCATTTTGGAACAAAACTATAGCTTTAGGCATAAAATTAATTTCAGATTTAAAAATCCCACACACGATTCACACAAGATCAAGTATTTTTATAAATGCAACGAAATTTTTGTTCCCCTGTGTAATTGTTTTAATATTCTTGGCGTCAGACATCATTGGAATTTAAATTTTAGAGAAAAAAACTGGAACTGTAGAGTTTGAATTTAAACTTAATCGAGTATTAAAGTCTGATTAACGACAAGCACATAAATCGAATTGTTAAGTTTTTGTTAAGCAAAGAAAAATGAAATAAGTATATATATATATATATATATATATATATATATATATATATATATATATATATATATATATATATATATATATATATATATATATATATATATATATATATATATATATATATATATATATATATATATATATATATATATATATATATATATATATATATATATATATATATATATATATATATATATATATATATATATATATATATATATATATATATATATATATATGCGCACGTGTAAATAATGCATTTTCTAATTCTCAGTAGCAGGGATAAGATTTGCAAAATTAAGGAATAATCTATTTATACTTTCTCTGCAAGGTAAAAATAAATAACTAAACAATCTTCGTTGTCTCGTTAGCAATATATGAGGAGGCATGAAAATAAACTCTTTCTAACGTTTTATTTTATTAAAAAATTCTTGCTAAAATTTGAGATTTTGTCAAAATCTGAAGAGGTTATAACCCCTCTCCTCCCTTATACACTTATGAAACTATTTCATCTCATTTGTAATATAAGTTTATATAAATTAGAAATTATATATAAGAAATAGACTCTCAAACTATTTAAACTAATTGTATTCCCGAGAAATTTCTCTGGAATTACTTTGATAATCTTCATAAATTGTCTAGTGAAAAAGTCTTAACTAAAAATGCGATCTTTTCAAGTAGTAAATTATATTTAATCTGACTACATTAAAGTTCTTTTAATCGACTGGGAGGAAGTTTATCTGAAGTTAATGTCACTCTAAATTTCTTGATTACAAAGCTGAGTTATTTATGGATTATTTTTCAATCATTTATGGTAAATTTATTCTAGTTAATGTTTTTGTTAAGCCAGAAAGAGACTTTTTATTTTGATTGCTGAGAGCAAATTAGTTTATAAGTGTCATTCTCTGTATTAAAGAAAAAATCAATTAAAGCACTGAAAACTAAGATTAAAAATTTTTTAAACAATAGACTTTGAATTCCTGAATCAATCACTGTTAAATACCATTGTGAAAGTATAAAAAAGTGCAAATGATAAAAAGTCGAAAATTAAATTGATATTTTGAGATTAACCAATTAATTAATTGATATTTTGAGATTAACCAATTAATTAATTGATATTTTGAGATTAATGTTAATCTTTATAAGTGCTTTATATTCACTGAAGTTATGTGCTTGCCGTACTAGCATTGCAGAAGAAATTATAATACAGTTCCTAGCTAAATTATTAGACGCACTATAAGATTCTACATAAAATCTTAAGTACCAGGAGATGCTATACAGCTTTATTGTTTTTACGCAACTGAAACCGATTTGCAATTGGTTATGTTCGTGTATCAATTGGTTAAATTAGACGATATATAATATAAATTCGACGATTGGATAAATTAGACGATATAGACGATATATTATACAAATATAGAATATTTATTACATCAGGTTTTATATTAGTATATTTTAATAATTAGACCAAATTATTAGACGCATGTTAATAATTGCATGCTTTGCACGAGTTTATATGCAATACTTTCATATTTAAACATTCATGTAATGGGTTTTTATTCGTGAGATTTTTTATATACTTACTATTTGTATTTCTTTTTAACATATTGCATTACAATGTTAACCAATTGATACACAAACATAAGCAAGTGCAAACTGGTTTCAGTCCCAAAATAACAATACAGATGTATAGTATCACCTGATAATTAAGATTTTACATAAAATCTTACAGCGAGTCTAATAATTTGGCCATGGACTGTAGGCTAATTCATTTATGAGACTTAACATTTGTGTATTAGTAATTCCTTTTTGATGTTAGTAACGTAATTCTGTCTGCACATCAAGAGTTAACAGATTTTTACCTATTTGTGCCTAGTATTCCTTTTAAAAAGACGGGGGTTTTTTTCAAAATTTCTTTTTTTTTAAAATTAGCATAAAAGTTTTGTTACTAAGCTTTATTTTGTATAAACAAGATAGTTATGTCAGTAGTAAAATATGAACAATATAAAAATTTAAATTTGGATCTAAAATAAGAGTAGGTAGTTCCATTCTAAATTTACTATAAGTCTCCCATCTACCACTGCTCGTGCTGCTTACCAAACCTTGTGATAGCTTTTCATCCATCGTTATATTTTTCTGAGAAGTAGAAATTTTCCACAAAAGTGAAGAGCAATTTTTTGATGAAATATATAAATGTTATATATTTGTATATAAGAATTTCTTTTAATATGTTAATCGTAATGAAATAAAGGTATTCCTGGATTTGAAAAATAATCAACTGAATTTGAAAAAATAAACTTCGAAGTAAAGATTGTGTAACTTAGTACTTTTAATCGTTAACAAGACTTTTACAATTATAAGAGTTCAAATAGGAATAAAATAAAATAAACGCTTATTCCTCTTGAATTACGCTTTAATTTTTTCAAAAATTTTAAATTTAAATCTACCCAATTATTCTCTCTCTCTCTTTGTTACTTTTGTCATGAACTCAAGTGTAAACTTATTTAATAAAGATATCGAGATATATAAATGAATTTTCTACATCAATTGTTTAATTACCATTATTTAAAGGAAAAAAAAGTAAACACAAAAATTTTGCGAAAACATGAATATATAACATCAATTTTAAGATTACAATAACTTTTAAGCAAATTGGTCTTTCAAATTTCTCCTAAGTTCAAAATAACAATAGCCCTTACAGAGCATCAAATTTGCATTTCTTTTTGTCTGTACGCCTGCGTGGTAATTTTTAATACAAGTATAACAGCTTGTTGTTCTCGAACTAGTTGTCGTGTGTGTTTTTTTCATTGCATTCTGTTCTGCTGGGGTAGTTGTTGGTTAGAAGGTGGTTTGAAAATTATAACGCTCAGGTAAGATCGCTGGTCATTGTGAGTTAATTCGAATCTCCAAAATGAAAAGATACATTTCATCAAGACATTTTGTTCAGGTATCATTTTTATCTTGCCAATTGGCAGTGCAAATTGTTACGTTGCGGAAGATATATAAACTGGCAGAAAAACATATCTACCACGTGAGTCCAAGTCCTCTCTGTGTGCTCCAGGGAGAAGATATCAATTTTACGCAAGCATCTTAAAGTTGTTAAAAAAAATGTAGTAAAATTTACAATGAATGATAATTTAAAGTTATTTGCAAATTAATAAAAATGAAAAGAATGAATAAGAGATCTGCAATCTGGGACCACACAGAGGGAGAGAAAAAAAGACTGTAAGGGGATGCATCAACCTTCGGTCTATCTCTAAAAGATAGCGTCCCCTCTTTAGCGGTTGCGAGAATCTCCAAAGTCAACACGCTAGGCTTATAGATTTCGCAAAAGTCGAAAGACAACAAAGAGGGCGATTCAGTTGGAGACAGACTAGTAGGGAAATGGAGCAACAAACATTGTGATGATCACATCACACATTTCCTGTACATATTTCTCAGTTTTATAGTTTTTCCGCCCCATTCCCCTCACTCGAAATAAAGTGGAACACCCGATACAGTCTTTAAAGAAGTTTTAATTTTATTTAAATATAAATTTGATTTCGCGATAAAATGTTAATCATTTCTGCTCCTAATTTTTCTACATTCTGTATCGGCCAGCAAGAAAACTTGCATTATCATCAGGAACTATGGTTAGAATTTGAGCACGCTATTTAGACAGAAAATGGTCAAAATTTCGATTGAGAAATTCCATCGTATAGCATAAAAGTTAATTAATAAAATTATAGTAAAAAACGTACGTGAATGACACTGAATTAAAACCAGTGCCATTCATAACACCAGTGCCATCTAGCATTCAGTGTCATTTAACATTCAGATCATCAAGCATTCAGTGTCATTTAACAATCAGATCATCAATCATTCAGTGTCATGCAACATTCAGTGTCATGAAAGATTAAAAATGACATCGACTTTAAGAGTCATCTTTAATGCTTTGATTTAAGAAGAACTTTGGTTTACCAGATTCATTGTTGTATGCTTGCAAGGTAACTTGCATGTGTATCACAATTGTTTTAAAATAATAAATTGAAAGAAAATAAAATTTAATCAAAATATTAATTTCCTCTCACTTAAAGAATTAGATTTATAATTTTAGCACGATTTTTGATAAGCCAAGAAAAAACATATAGGGTAGGACAACTTTAATCAAAAATTAAAATTTTAAACTAGAAAATGATTAATATTTGAATTAAAGCGCCAATCGTGAATTCCTTTTATTTCATCGTTTAACTGTATAACTAAAGTTAAAAGTTAATTTAAACTTCTCAAATTATTGAGCGATATCTATTCAGGAGACGTGGATTTTGGAGATTATAACAAAATTATTCTGTAGAATAAGTTCTTGATGAACATACAACCCCTCATTATCTGAAGTATTTGAAGGAAATCCTCCGTATCTAAAGTCATCTAGACTTAGTAATTACTTGGTGGGAACTCGAGTAAACTAATTTTGAAGTTTTAGATCATCAACAATGCTTCTGACAAATTTTAATCATAATTTAATCAAAATATTCCCCCGCCCCCTCATTTAAATATATTAGATTTGCAATTTTAGGGCATTTTTTAATAGACTAAAAAAAGCATATAGGCTATGGTAACTTTATTTAAAAAGGAAAATTTTAAACTAGGAAATTAATACGATTTAAATTAATGCGCCAATAGTGAATTCCGTCTATTTCGCCATTTAACTATAAATAAAGTTAAAACTTAATTTAAACTTCTCAAATTATTGAGTGATATCTATTCAGGAGATATGGAATTTGGAGATTATAGCAAAATTATTGGGTAGAATAAGTTCTTGATGAATATACAACCCCTCATTATGAGATGTATTTAAAGGTATCTAAATTTATTAAGACTTAATAATTTCTTGGTGGGAACTCAGTTAACTAATTTTGAAGTTATGGATCATCAACAATATTTCAGACAAAATTTAATCATAACCTTGAAAATTCTACTCTGTCCTTTTACTTTATATTTTAATGATTGACAATAATGTGATTTATAAATTTTCAAGTAGGCTTATCTTATATATTTAAACAAACACAAAGCAAAATGTCATATTTTTATAATTGTTGGTTTTCCTGGCTATCACCCGTCAAACCCCAGAAGCGATTTTACAATCCAGCGGTGTTTAACAACCTGCTTCAATGTTTGACATTTCGTTAAATAACAAAAAAAACTTGATTCTTGACTTCCTTATTTTAGGTAACAATTTTTAAAAGAAATAAAAGCTTGCAATGTAATTACCACGAATAACAGAATTAATCATTAAAAAATCTAAAAAAACGATTCGTTAAAGGACACTGGATTGTAAATTAACTACCATGAACAGCAATTCCTATCGCGGTATGTACTCTCCTCCCCCACGTACTAGATGCTAAACAATAGTAATCTGGTATTATCTTGATTTAGAAATTTGCTCGCTGTAAACTAAACATGTCACGTATTTTAATTGGACAGCAAACTTATACGTCCTAAATTATTAAAAGCACACAATAATTAAAATGTTAAAATAAAAATGGCAAATTTCTCTGCTATTCCCGTCTTTCAAATAGAGTGGCGTTTCGTCAGTAGTTGTATCTTATCTGCAACCATGACAGACGCGGATTTTAACAACTAAACGTAACTTTATTCGTTACTAGAAAGAATTGAATTCAAACCAAAAGAGGTAATCACAATTATGAACAATATCTTACAGGTGTTAGCCATTTACAGCTAACTCGTAGTAAATAACAAAAATTTAGCATGACATTTTTTTTTTGTAAACTTTAGGGAAAACGTTACAGAATATACTAGGTTCTTAAGTTTTATCTTCTTTTTTTCTCATACTGTAAAAGTTTTCTGATCAAATTACAGTGAAAAGTACCGGCACTCAGGGTTATGTAATCATACTACGAAACAAGACATCAAACGTAATTTTCGCAGTAATAATTACGGCAAAATCACTGATTCACTCTAATAAATATTACTGCAAAAATTACGGTTCAATATTTAACGGTTAAAATGTATTTTACGGATGATGCACTAAAAGTGCTGGTACATTACACTGTAATTTGATCCGGAATTTTTCACAATGTACGATAAAAATGTGTTTAATTTCTTTTTTGAATGATAAATTGCCCTTTTAATTTCAATTATAGTTTAGGAAGTGCTTTAAATATTCTCCGATTGGTTAAGAACCAAACTTTACCTAAAAGGAACGGAACAAACATTTTTTTCGTAGAACTGTCATGTAGTCAACGAAAAGGGTTTTTTTTTCGATAAAATCTCGAAGTAATAGGTATGTAATCACTTTCTAACTTTTAAAACTGATCTTAATTTGACTTACTTTTAAAATTAAAACCAACTTAAAAATGTTGCTCAATAATAATCTATTTTGTTAAACAATAAAAGCTTCTGTCTACAAAATAGTATTCAAACATACATCTTTAATTTTAAAACAAACCTTTGTAACTAAGTTAGTACTTCGGGAAGAGATTCTGAAACAATTGCTAAATAACCGTTACTCAAAATATTACCTGCCTCCAATAGCCTTAAACATACAGTTTTTTAACTTTTATTAAATTTACTCAAGTTAAATTATTATAAAATAAAAATTATTTCATTGACATATACTCGAAAATAACGATAAAATGATTGACAATTATTGTTCGCAGCTGTTATTTTAGGCTTAATAAAAAAATTACAGAAAGAAGCTTTCTGTGCATAATAAAGCAAGTCTTAAATTAAAGCCATCCATCTGTGTTCTACGGACTGATGCCTAACAACATGAAGAATAATAAATGACTCTAGAAAGCTCTAGAGTTCGAAGCTAAACTTAGAGATAGATTGGTTGTCATTTCAAGAATTATATCGAGTGCCTAGACTTATTTATATTTCCGAGGATATGCCTTAACGTCAAAAGACATTCTTTTTTTTTTCTTTCATTCAGTGTTGTCTGTTATAATTCCTTGTTATCTTGCTCATGTACTGGAACAATATAAACACGAATTTGAAAAAGAAAATGGTTTGTTGAGTACAATACTAATCAAAATTATTAAAATATTTTTTTTTTCCTTTTTAAGTCTGCAATGACATTTGCTTGGAAATAATAATTTGCATGGTTACATAATAAAATTTAATTTGCATGGTTACGTTTATAAAATTTGCAAGGGCTTTATTGTCTCAAAGATATTATAATTTCTTTAAGAACTCATGTAAACGTTTGGGGGATATATGTAGTTAAGATTGGTTACGGCAGGTTTAGGTACTAATACTTTTAGAAGTTACGAATTTTCTTAAGGTGTTATTATTTATTTAAATGGTTTATGTATATGCTTAAGTTATATCCGTAGTTTAGGTTAAGATGCGTTTAAAAAATATAATACGTTAAAAAGTCGTAAATTATTTACACTGAAAAAAATTTAATGTGTCTTAATACTGAAAATTGCTCGTGCAAAGAAACAACAAGAATCTTTCTTGGTATAAATCAAGAATGTTCTTTTACACGACTTTTAGTCTAAAGTAGTACCACCATTTTTTGTGCTCACAGAAACACTAAAATTTATAATATCAATAAGTTATAAAAGTCGGTAAAGTTATTTTTATGATATAATTTAAAGTACGAGCGTAGATACACACTATTTCTTAAAATGAAATTACTTTTCGAATCAAACATACACACAGTTTAGAGGGAATATTAAGACAAATTCGAATTAGGTTAAACAGAAAAGAAGCGAATCGGAGTAAAATATTATAAAAATACTCATTAAAATGAATAGATACGCAAATTAACATGCACATAATCGTCATTATTACACAAAAAACATGCATACATTTTGTAGCAGCGAACTTTTGAACCAACTAGTACATAGCAGCAGATGCATGTTTTTTGTGTATATCAAATAGATATACAGTAGCGTGCAAGAAGGCAATAAATCTACATGCTCGATTATAAACCATTTACCGTTACTATTTGACGACATCCAAATTGCATAGCAGCAGATGCATGTTTTTTGTGTATATCGAATAGATAGATATACAGTAGCGTACAAGAAGGCAATAAATCTACATGTTCGATTATAAACTATTTACCGTTACTATTTGAAGACATCCAAATTTACTCAAATGGTATTTTTGGAAGCGAAAATGGTTCATGAATACTGCAAATGTGTGTGTTTGGTGTAAGCATTTATCATAACTGACGAAAAGATTTAATTATACCACCTAAAGTGTAAATGTACACTTTATTTGGTGTTAACTTGAAATAAAGGATTCGTTCATACAATTGTTGGTGTTGCTTAACACCAAATTTGATGAGTATTTTACCATATCCAGCTTTCACAGTGTACATGAAAAGAGAATATTTGAAATTAATATTGTTTCAGACTGGTTTGCGAAATAATTCTTTTAGAAGTCATGAATTATTTCTAATGGCTTCATATGCATCTAAAAACATCTGTAAATTCATAACAGGACTAGAGCAATTTTAACAATGTTCGCAAAACATGAGATAATTTATCGATAATACCATGGCCGATAAAGATGGATCCCTGAAAAAGGGGCTATGCGCTTGGTCATGATTGGGTGACATGTTGTATCCATAATGTGCAGCATACGGTTTGTTAAGTGTAATTCTGTTGTGAAATATTATAGTAAAAAGAAAGATAGTGAATATTTCTTTCCGCCCATTTCTGTATAGTAAATAAGATATAAAAACTTAATAAGTAAAAATATATTATAAATCAATGCCTTGTTGAATCAAAGCCTTAACCTCGTACAACAACAAGATCCAATACAGAAATGGTCATATAATAGAAAAATGTGAGTGAGACATGTTAAAGTCAGCTTTTTTTGAAGTTATACTTCTTATGCGACTTCCAACAAGGTTGCGTTAAACGTTTAGCGCTGCATTTTTATTGGCCGGGAAATCACGTGGTAGGATCCAGTTTTCCCTCATTCATTTCTATATTGTTTTGGTTCTCGCACTAGCATAAAAATAATAAAAGTTATAAAAGTATTCGCGATCGCAACAAACTATAGGGGCGTTGTTGTATGAGACGCATACCTGCGATTTCTATATGAACCGTCATTCAGTTACTCTGGAGACGTCTTTAATGTAGCGTGTAGCATTGTAACGTTCCTTCTTTAATGTGGCTTATTAAATTCAAAAAAGAAAAATGTTTGATATCCTTTCTTATACAACCGAAAACAAGATGGTATCTCTTTTTTTTTTAAAGAAGGAACATCCAAAACACATCTGAAAAATATTTGTAAATAAACAGAAAAAAATATGTATCTTCTTATTAGAGTTAAAACCTAATGCCTGAGAAATAGTTTTACTAAATTTAATGATATAACCTGAAAGGCCTATTTAAACATTACATTCCATAGTTTTAAGAATCATATTACTTCAAACATTAAAAGAAGCAAAAAGTATACATAAGCATCATAATTTTATGTAATTTAATTTTGTAAATAAAGTTTTTTGACAAGTAATTTTATCAAAAAATTTTAAGTTTTAATAAAAATCATTATTTAGAAACTGAAAAACGTAAAGTAAAGAATGCTTACGATACAAAACAAAAAAAAAAACAATTCTAAAAATTCCTTATATTAAAATAAAAAACTTTCATGTTTTTTCTTTTTTGATTCATAATCGGACGTAGTAAACCATTTTATAGAAAACTATCATCAAGAAAAAAACTACTTAAAAGTAAAATTTTTTATTTTAAAAAAATTAACACCTACCTGGTTTATAAATCAGAAGAATTCCAAAATGATTTGTTCTTCGATTTTTGTTACCATTTTTTAGTGCTACGAAAATGCGTCTTTGGGATTTGCCAAAAATAGAACAAGATGCAATTTTATTTTTTCTGGAGCGAAATATTTTGCCCATTGTCCACCGAAATCAGATAAACTACTTTGATTTCAAATAAAGTGTTTCGTTTTATGATTTGTCACAAAAATTTTAGGTGTAGATTGGCGGTACTTAAAAACAGCCAAATCTGTAGCTGCTGTGGCGTTAATACATAAGTACCGAATTGTTATTCATACTTTTCTGAATCATATTACTTGAAACATTAGAATATGCAAGAAGTATACATAAACACATAATGTTATACTATTTATGTTTTCAAAAAAAAGTATTTTGACAACAATTTTTATCAAAAAATTATAAACTCTAAAACGAAAAATAAAGAATTCTTAGGATAAAAAACGATTTTAAGAATTCTTTACATTGAAATAAAAACTTTCATATAGTTTCTTTTCTTATTATTCTTATTGTTCTTAATCAGACGTAAGAAACCATTCTGTAGAGAACTATCATCAAATAAGAAAAAAAAGTTTTACAAGCTAATTTTTTATTATAAAAATCATAACACTTACCTTCTTTATAAATCCGTAGAGTTCCAAATGAAATGTTCTTCGTTTGAAAGTTTTATTTTCAAATAATATGTGCATAGATTATCCCTTTATTACTTGTAGATAACATACCACACATCAAAATTTTATAATTGTAAGATCTCGATATGAATTTGAATATGTAACTTAAAAACAGAACAGCTGAATTCTAGTTGAAATTATCTATTCTTTCAAAACTAAGAAATACTTTCCAAGAAAACGATAAAAAATTTATTAATCATCAGCACAAATGACACTATTCCAAGTAATTTGGTTGATTCTTTATTGTTGTTTTCCGAATTATATAGATACAGAAATATATACTGTTCTATAACAAAGAAGAATTCTATAACTATTGCAGTTCTTGACGTTCTGAATTCACATTTCTTTATTGGAATGACGAAAGCAATGTTGACTTCATTTTAATTTGTAATGAATTGAAAACAGAAAAAATTATTTTACCGTAATATACACATCTGTAACAGCAAGTGATCATGAAATTGTAAGTTATGTTGTTGGTAATAGAAAGGTAAAAATTATTGAGAAATTGTTCCTCAAATGCTTGACGTGTTCTGCTTCAATGTTTGGCATGTTCTGGTTAGTTTTTTCAAGTTCTTCAGCTGTTCCTTAGGGAAATTTTGATTTTGATTTGCTGCTAAGAAAATGGCGTCCGTCATGGCCGATGATTTTGATGGAGCTAAATGAAAACGTGATAAATTAATGTCTGATATTTATAGGCTCCCGATAGAGGGCGTACTCGAGCGTTGCGATCGCGAATTGTTTTTCTATAAATATTTTTTTTAGTTTGTTTTGATACACATATAATTTAATAGGGTAGTATTTTTTATTTTCAAATTTAGTGGATAACAATTGTAAAAAATGAGTGAAAACAATCCCACGGACAATGCGACGGATTTAAGGTTATGTCAAGGTACGTCTCTTGTGAATATCAATTGATCGATAGGTTTTCTCTTCTGAAATTACATTATGACGCATTCACATACATTATTAATACATATACATTTTCCAGGGCGAGACGATGAGGCAACCACAAGCACTTCCACTGGTTCAAGAGGTCCACGTGGGAAAAATGCACAATATTACCGTGATTACAGAGCACGGAAGCGAGCGGAGCAGGAAAAAGAGTCGTTGAATAGAACTAGTGATCCTTCTACGACTGCTGATTCTTCTACAATTAACGTCGCAGATTTCGAAGTTTAACTTCTTCCGCGCGGAGTGACTCCACGCACTAATTTTTTTTCTTTTTTTAACCTAAAAAAGTTATATTAGTTTTAGGATTGTCTCGTTGATCCACTGTAAAGAACCTCCCATAAATGAGTAGTTGACATCCGATTTAAAGAACCTCGCATAAATTGTTCGATAATGAATGGAGAGACGCGAGCATTAACACTCTCTTTTTTATTATTAAAAGTTAATGTCTTGCTTTTCATGATTTGCTTATTTATTTAGTTTTTAATTTTTATTTTAGTTTTAAATGATAATAAATTATTTTTTCAATTGTTTTTCGAAAAAAATATTAATATTGAAATATTCAAAATATAAATTGATTTGTATTTGAACTTTTGAGTGGAATACACAATAGTTTTTTTTAAATAAAAGTATTTGACTATTCGCTGTCTTATGGTTTTTATATTAAATTGATTATGAAAATAAATGAGTCATTAAGCCAATATTTCCTTATTATGTAAAAGCACTCATAATACAATTGCTTTTATTAACAATTCAATATATCTAATAAAATTCATAAATTAATTGTACAGGATACTAGCTGTTTTATACAATTTCTTAAGATAATCACAAAATTATACATTTTAAATTTAAAGCAAAAGTTTAATAAGGAAGAGCGAATTTTAAAATTGTATGAAAATGTATAAAAATATACCATATTATAAATAAGGCTACAATGCTGTTGTTAAATTACTTGTATGATTTCTGGTACGAATATTTCATTTAATAAAAGCAATTCATTTGTGAAGTACATAAAATATTTATCATCTAACAATCACCCACGCCCTTTATAAACAGGTATTTAAGATTTAATCGATAGTTTGCTAACGTAATTAAACGACTCATCAAATATATTTTGAAGAGAGATATTATTAGTTCGCCAAGGACGAAATTTGTAGTTTGTAATGTTGCCAAATTTAATAGCTTATTATTTCACACTAGCTTAATATTTCATTCTTTTTTTTTTAAACTACACATACGCATGTTTGAAAAATATATAATTCTTTACTCTTACAATAGAGATGTCCAAACCAGAAGCTGAACTATATCACTGAATGGAATAAATAAATAAATTATCGTTTGCACCATTTCTATTGGATAATTGATATTCACTACCCAACAAAAACGCATTCCAATTGGTTACTATCTATAGCTCATTGATCATTGATGAATTGCCAGTAGACATATAAATGACGCGTAGTCAGCTTAGACATCTCTATATTGAAATTTGTTTTCTTTTTATTTAAAATTTTTGTTTGCATCATCTCTATTGGATGATTCATATTCACAATACAATAGAAACTTGATCTGATTGGTTGCTATCTGTAACGCTTTGATGGATTATCAATAGAGAGATAAGTGACGTGACGTCAGCTTAGAAAGTCTTTCTGATGTTGTTGTTTTTTTCCATATCAGTTTGTTTTGTTTTGTTTTGTTTTGAAAATGAAATGGCTAAAAATTTGCACTATTATAGAGTATAAGTTCTTACCCGGAACTACTGCATCTCATTCCACTTTGAACATTATTCATATGATTGTCTCAAACGCAGCAGGCAGGATTTCCTACTAGTAGCTTTGACTTCACAAATGAGCCACATAGTTACCAAGAATCAAAGGTCAATAATTATCAACTAAAGTCCTTAAGATCATCACACCAGAAATACTATAGTGCAACCAACTTGTTAAAATAATTCAAATTCTTAAAGAAAAAAGTCTGTTGGCTAATAGGCAAAATTGTCACCATCAATCTATCTCACTATCTTATTGCGTGGCAATACTAGACAACGCGTAGTAGATGTGATTGTGGCAAAACTATAAAAACTGGAATTTAAGTTTCTTCATCATCAATAGTATTTAACAGACCTAGCCCTCACAAATCACCACTTATTCCTTAATTTGGACAATTCTTTAATAGAAACAATTTAATACTGGCAAAGCTGCAATAAAAGCCTGTATTGACTCTAGTTCACCAGAGCATTATAGTATTAGTGTATACAATACACATCCTAAATTGGTAAAAGTGTTGCGAATATACAGACGTGCAATTGAAAAATTAACGTAACAGACAAAAAATTCAAAATTGAGATTTTTATATAATTGGTATCTTTGTATGGTAAGCTACATATTGCCCAAAAAAAAGTAAAAATTAATTTTTATTTTATCAGTTTTTGAAATTCCATTTTAACGTTCATAACAATAGCAATAGAAGGAAAATTGTTGTCAAGCCACTTTTCTCGAAATTAATTGTGTTGTTTTTTTCAATCGCACGGCAGTATATCGGTGCATACTTCACTGAATGAAATAATTTTTTATATGTATTAAGTCATGAAAGGAAGTTGTAATTTGTTAACAAATTTCTTTCTTGACGATATAATAATTTAAATTGAAATTATAAATCTGTATTAATTACACAAAGTTTCTGCATATCATAAAATGACATTAAATTTTAACATAATATAATATTTTTTTTAATTTATGAGTAAGAAATTTCTATCTGAAGAGATAGGCAAATGGAAATCTAACAAAAATAATCTATATAAGTTAAAAAGAATGTTTACATATATGTATGTAATGTATGTGTGTGCATGCATGCACTTTATACAAATGCGCAATTCTGAATTGATCCGCAACAATCAGCAGCAATTCTGCCATTAAAGTATCAGTTATTAAAAGAAAATAGCCTCAACTATATAGAAGGCATGCGTATAGCCATATTTCTAGTAGGAAGTAATACAGAATGTTTTTACCTACATTTATTATGAAAACACTTAATGATCTTAAATCGGATACCAATTCTGCCATCTGAAAAATTATTTAAAAATAATTAATATTCACGCAATTTAATTAAAAAAATTGAATTTGATATGCCACGTTATTAAAAGTGTTATTTTTAGACGCCATTTTTGATTTCCAATACCATTTAACCATTATTAAAAATACCATATAAGTTTTAGTAAAAATACCATATAAGTTTAGTAGTTTAGTTGATTCATGAATGGTTTCTTTCCATCAAAAAAAGCAAAAACACAAAACTTGAGGTTGGCGAGCGTCAGCGAGCAGGGGGCGCAGCCCACTAGTTCAAAATATATCGCTAAACGTCAATATGGTGAAAAGCAGCAGTTTTGAGGAAAAGAAAAGCTTCTGTAGTCTAATTTTTTAATATTAAAAACTTTACTCCAATACAGCATTATCTGGGATCATAAAAATTCTCAAAAAATGGGAACAAGGCATTGATTTTAATAATTTTCATCAAGGTAGAAATTGGCGATTTTTAAAATTTTTTGAATAATTTTAAAAATATTTTAGTTATTTATCCGTTATAAGGCCCAGAGGATTCTTTACAGCAAGATGGCATACACAGTTTAAAATAATAACTTGGCGTCGTGTGGCATAAACCATGTCAATAATAACTTTGCTTAAATCGTGGCTTTTTTTTAAATTTTCCTTGTCGAAAGAACTTTGAAAAACCATACTAACAAGTGATTCAGTAATTAAAGCACTGAACTTTTATTGCTGTTTGGGGTTCAATCCTCAGTGGTGGCTTGAAGCTCATCCAGCTTCAGATTTATGGCTGCTAGCTTGGGCGTGAAGTCAAGGCGGCTTTATGCGCAATGCTGACCACATTGCTAAAAGCATGCCATTGGTCACGAAATTGTGACCTGATGCGGGAATGCTAATTTTTCGCACACGTGTTAAACTTTTATTAGCACAAAACTTATATGAATTATAATAATATGATATATAGTTTCAATTACGTAGATTTTAATATGAATTAAAACTCAGATGTGTTGTTTATCCGGAAGGGGCCGTAGTAGCCCAGTGGTTAGAGAATCGGACTTAGGGGCCGGTGCTCGATGCTCGACTGCGCTATGACTCACTGAGTACATGCGTTAACGAGTTCTAAACATTTGTGAAATTGAAAGTTGTAGTACCATGGTACAGGGATCTAGAGAAAATTTGCTTCTTTCTTTGAAAATTTCTGAGAAAATTTACTTACTATCTTTGAGGTTCTTTGCTAAGAAGTACGTTAACCCTTGCGGTGCTCTCTTTTCAAACGAAAGGCGCCCCTTCCTGACTTGATTCGCAAAAAGCCAATAGCTGGTTAGCTTGGCTTGTCCAAGGTGTTATACGAAAGAGATAAAAAACTGGTGTAAAAACGTCGCTTTTTTCCTTTCAATCGAAAGAAGAAAATTGCTTAAAACTATCACAGCTTATTGACTAATATGACAAATATTTTTAAAAAAATTGCAAATAAATTTATAAAATTTAATAAAAAAAAAACGATTTTTGATGATAAAATGCTTTTTTCGAGGAAAAAAAAAGTAGAAATGGAATGTCCTTACTACTGGTATATTATCTTTTGCGGAAAAACAGCAGCCCTGAATATTATTTTCTGCTACTTTTGAAGAATAAATTTCGCTTACTAGTGATAGATAATTGCAGTCGTTTACTATTTTTATTATCATATCAGGCGATCATGCTTTCTAAGAATATAAATATAATCTTTTGGTAAATACGGTACTTCTTATAAAATTAAATGTATGATAATAAACCTATGACAAAAAAAAATCCTGTCAAGATAATTTTTAATGATGAGAATGCCTACACTGATTTGTAACTAAAGTTTTAAACTACTTATAAATACACTCTTCAGTTATCTAAAAAAACGTTACAAACAGTACAGCTCAGAGTAAATCGGTAAAAATTGAGCGAATATTGATTTATTTTGTACAAATATTTAGTAAAAATGTTACATTCTAATTAAGTATATTTAAAAGGCCTTATTTTTAATTTTTAAAACTAACAATAAGTATATAAATAATCAGTTTAAAAAAAGCCATTTATTTGCCATTATTGTGATTTAAATTCTAATAAAAAAATTTATATTTTAATAAAAATTAATTCAAGAAATAGAGACTAAATTAAAAACAAGAGTTTGAACACGTACATTAAGCAATTTTTTCCCATTAAAAACATATTTACAAACTTAAGTTTTATAACTTAACGATACCTTCTAACAAATTATGGTTAAAGTAAATATTTCTTTAGAGCAAAATAAGTTTACAAAATTGATAACTTTTATTGTTTGCACAAACTTATTTTTAATGCTCGGATTTTCCTTCTCTAGTAAAAATATTTGCTGATTCTCTTAAAAGTAGTAAGTCAAACATTTTTCAAAGAAAAATAAGGAAATTGTTTAAACGATTATGAAGCAATTTTATATTAACTCATTTGGAAGAAAATATTTAAATCGGAAATTTGTTACGTTGCAGAAAACTAGATATACAGTAATTTTGAAAATAATATTATTTTCATGCATCAAATTGCTTTTTTAATAAAGAAAATTATTTCAATCTCTTCCAACTATCAAAACAATTTTGTGATATTTATGCATCAAAAATGCGCTCTTAGTTCTTTGAAATATCTTTATAAAAATTGTTGCATAAAATTTTTTTTGAAAAAATATTGTTTATTTATGAATTTTATTACTCAATATTCTATATACATATATCTCTAATGTAACCTTGAAAAAATGTCTGGATTTTTTTTTTTTTTACCGGTAACTTAATTTTATTTAAAAATGATGAACATTTTGTAATTGAAAAAAAAAATGATAAAGGAAGTAAAACGAATGTGATGATAAAATATTTGGGCAAATCCGCTTCGTATTTTGTAAAATTTATACAAAATTAATTTACTGGCACTAATATCTATGCTTATAAAAAAGTAATGAAATGTAATGCTACATTTTGATGATGATATTAAATTAATGTAACATTAAGTTAAGATCATGTATTCAAAATATATTACAACGAAATACAAACGAGGAAAATTTACTCAGCGACGAATTTTGCAACAGCAAAACGGTAAAAAAGAAATGCAGCCTGTCTTATAGATTTAAATTTTTTGCATCCTCTAAGTTCAATTTATTAGGATGCATGGAGCTGTTGCCCTCCTTTGTCCCTCCTTTCTGTTACTTCCCCAAACTTTTTAAAAAAATCCCCAAAAATCAGATTTTTCTTTTCTTTTTTGTTTTTTCATTTTCTGAAAACTTTTGACTTCTTAAATATTATTTT
This sequence comes from Parasteatoda tepidariorum, assembly GCF_982258835.1. Classification (NCBI taxonomy): domain Eukaryota; kingdom Metazoa; phylum Arthropoda; class Arachnida; order Araneae; family Theridiidae; genus Parasteatoda; species Parasteatoda tepidariorum. The sequence continues at coordinate 32,049,934 of NC_141755.1, forward strand.
AATTTGTTTTCAGATATTTGCTACCGATTTTTTTTAAATTACATTTTTAGTCTATCATTTGTAGAAATAAACAAGTGTAAAAACGTTTTATATAACAAGAGGTCGCACAAATATTGCTATGGGATCTTCCCTATTATAACCTGCTCAGAAACGCACGAAGAAACAGTTCTTAATACGGAAGCATCTATTGCTGTGTACGATGATATTTTCGGATTTGAGTTTCTGTACAATTTTAATCCTATGTAATTTGAGCTCCTATTATCCTATATAATTATAAGTTTTTATGTAATTTTTTTCCCTCGAGGGTTAGATGGTTGAGGTTTTTTAATTACAATGAAAAATCATTAGAAAGGTAAGAGTCTAAATTTTCAGTTTAAATTTTCGAAGATTTTATGGCATATAAATAACTTCCATGACCAAAATGTGATGAAATACGCTGAAAAATATATCCTGCAATTCGCAAAAAATGCACTTTGACACACAATATACCTACATGTTTATGCAATAATTAGGCCTAATTAAAAAGTTTAATTAAATTTATTTTATTTGATTTACTGTATTTATAAGTTCTTTTTCACGTAAAATAAAGATTTCTAAATGAAAATCTTATTTCCTGCCATTATTTAAAACGTGGATCTTATAATGATACATTAATAAATTAACAAAATGATGTAAGACGTAAAGGAAAGTATAAATTTACTGTAAAATTAAATTTAATTAGAATCATACTTTGAACACTAGTTTCATTTCATTAATTTAGTATTAGAATAGAGACATGACTTTGCAGTGACTTGGGAGCTAATTTCACATCAGAAAGATTCTGGGTTGGAATCCTGAACACGGCATGGAATGTTCTTTCTGTCTCTGAACTATCTACCTCTACTGAGGGAGCAACGTTGGCCCACCTAATATGGTGCCTCTGGAAGAGTGGCCTCCAAATCTGTCCTACTGATACCTGAATGGGGAATGTCAATCGGGTGGACATCGGAGATAAAACGCTTGATGACCAGACTGTGTATAGTCCGGGAACTGACCACACTTCAGAGAGATCCTGAGTTAGAATCCCGGGCAAGGCATGGATGGCTGAATGACAAGTGTCAATCGGGTAGACATTAAAAAAAGTTTTAGTGTTGAATAATTAATTGTTATGGTTAAAACGTAATATCTTAAAAATGTTTTTTTGTAGAAAACAAGATTTATCAATAATAAAATGTAGTAGAAATTTAAATTAAATGCTTGCAAATTTCAAATTTATGTCAAAAACATTTATTTTACATTAACTTTGTAATAATATTCCTCTATCCATATATATTCAAAAGTAGACTTTATGTATCGTTCTCTTTTATCATTTAAAGCATGGAAACAATATTTTCAAAAGCATAAAATCTTTAAATATTTCATTGAATGCACTAAAAAAAAAAGTGTGTTTAAAACTATCAGAATTTGTTAAAAATTTACCGCGTTTCTGCGTCGATGGAAAAACCAAAAACCTTGGTAATTTTTTCGAAGCAGTTTGGTAAGGATTCTTGTAAAATTAACAATAAAATATGGTTTTAGAAAAATCATGCTTGATAAAGTTTGTTAATTTTACCATGATACATTAAAAAATAGCGTAAGAACCATTTATTAAGTTAAATTTACTTTTCAGTTTTGTACTTTTTACTAAATGTTTGGTAATAGGAACTATAATTTTTGAAACCCAAATTTCCAGAAAATTGTTGCGATATGAAAAGAAGAAATACCTAATGAATAGTTTAAATACTGTATATTATTTTGTCTTTTAGTACCAAAATTATGATTGTTTGTTTTACCGTTATGTTGTTTATGTTTGCCATTACCGTTCAGTATGGAAATTGCACCACAATGTTTTTCTCCATGCGCTAGCTTTTGAAAATAGCTGCAATGTATAAAATGCATTTCCTAAGGGCAGTATTTTTGATCTACGCAAATTAACGAAATTGATCTCAATTAAAATATGCAAATCAACATTTCTAGGTCATGCGATACTAAAGAATAAAAACGAGAGGAAGAAACTGGGGGGAGAATTTAATGGAACAAATTAGCAAAACAGTAACGTGTTAGCTCTCTTTTCGAACTTAAGTGTTGTATCGCATACGATCCAATTCATTAAGGATAAATTCCATTAAGTTCCTTAATTTAGTTCTCATCTTTCCTCTCTATCATATAATGCTGTTGGAAAACAAAAAGCAGAAATTGTGCTAGCTATTTTTTTTTTCGCTTGTCTCTTTTGCATAAAAAATCATTTTTAAACAATGGGAAAAATAACTTTTGATAACTGCATTTATTATTATTTCGTTTAAAAAAAGTCGAAAAAATTTGAATAGTGAGGTAAAGAAATTCGTACATAACTTTAAAGGATATATGAATAAGGAAAAATATTAAAAAATGCAGGAAATAGGTCGAATAGTCCATGAGAAATCAAATTTTTAATACATGACTTTTTTAAAGTTCGATTTCACTGGATGTACTCAACCGATTTCATTAAAATTTTTCATTTTGCCTTATTAGTTTATAATATGTAAAGTGAAGTAAAAATTGGTATACCTTACAAGTCAAATTTTTCTGACTGCTATTGTACAAAAAAATAAAACATAATACCTGATTGTAAAAAAATATTTGTTGCATGGTATTAAATTGGTTTGATTCGCTTAAAAAATTCTTGAGACAAAGCGAAATACTGAAAAGCTAAAATTAGCTTTAAGTGGTCTAACTTTGCACAGCTCTCTAGACCAAACAATTAGGACTATATTTCTCAAATTGCCTCAAAATATAGGGGTAAGAAAAACTTTCAAACAATTTAAAAAAAAATTTATCAGTTAACCAATTAAAAAATTTATATCTGAGAGCCACTGTTTTTCTCTCCATATTTTACGAATATTAGGTTTCATTGGATTTTTATGAAAACGTAAATGGTAGATCAAAAATATTAGTAGTTAAAATATTTAAAATTTAATACTTTTTCAGTTATAAAGATTAGTGCATTCATAGTTTCAATAGACACTGTGTATAAACAGTAACAATTCAACTATGCCCCTGCTCATTTTTTTTCTTCCAACTTCCATGCCAAATATTTACCCCTTTTACCATTCCCATTACTTTAAATTTTTAACAAATTGCATTTAAGCCCAATGTTTCTGCAAAATGTGAACAGGAAGTCCTTATAATGTTTAATTATTCAAACTTCCTTAAAATATATTGCACGACAAGAAAAATTCATCAAAAATGTTTCTTTTGGAATTCTGCACTATTCACTTAAAATTAAAGAGCTTCGGAACATTTTTCTTGGAATTTAAGTTGCTCTTTTTTTGAACTTTTAAAGTATCGGCATCAATTTCACTATTATACTGATGTATGTACAGTCCGCAAAAAAAAAGATATCACCCTGAATAACTTTCGTTCTAATGATGGGATTTTCACGAACTAAGTGTCAATCTTAATGGTTCCGGGGGGTGACCTCAAATATGCTAATTAATTAGTGCTAACTATTAGTTAAGTTACGAAATCAGACACAAAAACGCACTTTCTCTGAATGAACATATAATTTTTTTTTGCATATTTGGATTCCTTATTTTCAAAATATACGGGGTAGCCGCAATCTGGGAAATGTGGTCCCCATAGTTTGGTCAGGAGAGCAATTCAAAGTTTGGACCCCTTAATGTTAATTTCGTTTTTTACGTTTTCAGTCATATTTTAAAAACTAATAAAGCAATTCAAAACAAATTGCACCCACTCATAAAACTCATTTACCCAAAGATAATTTCATGAAAAAAATAATTTTTAATAAATATTTATTATTTTTTTATTATTTAATTAAAGTGCGGATGAAAAAGCATAAGGTAGGGATTTTTTTATACCTTTTTAATCTACATATTTTTCAATTGAAAAATCTAAAGTTTCTATTGTTTTTATTTATTAGAAGATGAGAAAAATTAAAATTAATTATTTAAAAAAAATAATTTGGCGACAATGAAGAAATGATTTAATGGGGCTACTAATATTAAAATGTGATAAACTTACGAGGAACTTGCCTTAGCGCGAGTGGCGTAAAATTTCATTCATATTTTTTTCGCTAATAATCGTTTGCTAAACTTTTTATTTTTATTTTTTTAAAACTATAAAATACGATATTTCTTTTTTAGTCGTCCAAAATTCTATTTGCAATTTAGTAAAGAAATTTGAATAAAACATTTTAATCAACGAGTGTCGAGTTTTATAAAAGCATACTTGTGATTGAATATGATTATACACCAGATTTTGCTTATTTAATGTGATTATTTTTTATTTTTTAGTTTTTTTTCTCAATAACTGATACAATTTCTATAATATACATACGTATGAATACATTTGGAATAAAATATTTATCAATTTCTTGAATATATTTTTCATAAATATTAATAAAAATACGTAGTCAACATTTTTAAGCATCTCTCACATCATTGCGAATTTCTCAACATCTTATATATCGTCTTAATCTTAAAAGTAATTTTTTAATCACCTGTCTGTGAGTGACCGAATGTTACCTGTCTGTGATCACCTGTCTGTGAATGTTACTGTGAATGACTGAAATCTGGAGAATATCGACTTTCACCGGTGAATGTCAATAATCACATAGTCGCTTTGGTGACTGTCTGAAATATTTTTTACAACCGATTTGATATTAATTTATTCGCTGATATAATTACATTTATTCAATATTTTAATACTTACTGACGATAGATTAGAAGAAACATCATTGTAGGGTATACCGGGCAAATGCATACCAGGGAGTGGCACTTGACCTTAAAAAAACATCAGTGTAGGATATACCGGGCTGTGGCACTTGACCTTAAAAAAACATCAGTGTAGGATATATCGGGCTGTGGCACTTAACTAGACCTAGTATATATTTCGGACATTTACCAAAGGTCTAGTCATACTAGTTCTAGTTAATTGCCACTGTCTGGTATACATTTGCCCGGTATACCAGACACTGATGCTTTTTTAAGGTAAAGTGCCACTGCCCGGTATACATTTGCCCGTTTTATCCTACACCGATAATTTTTTAAGGTTCAGTGCCATTGCCCGATATATATTAGCCTGATACTCCAAACACTGATGTTTCTTCTAATCTATCGTCAGTAAGTATTAAAATATCGAATAAATGCAATTATATCCACAAATAAATTAATATCAAATCAGATGTTATAAATATTTCGGACATTCACCAAAGCGACTATGTGATTGTCAACATTCACCGGTGAAAGTCAACAACCACCGATTTCGATCATTCACAGTAACATGCACATCATTAATATAACATAATGACCTCATCAGCATGTTTTTTTCATATTTTGCCTAAATAACATTTGTTATTTTATAGAATGCCTAGGGAAAATATGTAATTCATACTTTGCCTAAAAACATCATAGAATGCCGAGACATTCTATTCAATACCGGCGTTTCATACTTTGCCGGTAACGTATATAAGAAAGCAAAAATAATCATAGTAGCAGTATTTGGTGGTAAATGTAGCTGTAATCGTATTTGAAGAATATGCTGTGCGACATTTTATGGTGAATTTGCGAATGTAAGCTTCAGAATGTATCAAAAGATGAGGATGGTATTTGCTAATCATCTTTATCCAAAGAAAGCCTTGTAACCTAAATATCGAGCAAAATGAAGCGATTTTTTATGCAATGAATCTTACAATATGCAACATATTTTTTCAATATCTTATTCTTAAACATAACATATTTCAGCGTTTTTAAAATACCACTAAACATTCAGCAATTCCTTGAGTTATAGAAAAAAGAAATATCGCAAATTATAGAAAACCTTGTGAATGCGCATTAGAATTACTATACAATATACGTTTTATTTTTCAAGCTCTTTTTTTTCTTCAAGCTTTCTTGCCTAGAACACTCGATTAAAGCTATAAAAATGATTATCCCTAAAATTTTGTATATAGCCATAATAAGTTATGTTAATATGAATTTAATATGAAATCCTCGAATTTTTATAACAAAAACAACATAATCTAAATAATATCAGATAAAAAGTTCATGTATTTAAATTCTGAAAACTTAGAAAATCATAAATAATTTATAAATCAATTCAAAGTTTCTTTTCAAAGGAGAATAAAATAAAAAAAATTTTGCTTTTCGGACAGAAATTAGCTTAAAAATTGTCTATATCCTAGAAACTTTGGGATATTTTCTATTAACTTTGAGATATTTCTATTAAACCTCTCCGAGCAATCACAGAGGATTATTTAAAAAAAAAAATTTGCAGTCAAAATTGATTGCTTAGCAACCTAGTGAAATTAAGTCTTCTTCTTTTGAATTAGTCAATGGGTTACCTTAAAATATTAATTTCCATTGGCAACTTTTTCTTGCGGTTTTCTGAACTATCGCCAAATATATAAACCTTTATTGTGACCCAATTTAAGACCCAATTTTTTCAAAATTTGGTAGCAAGTGTCTGGATTCCAAATTTGTAAAAAAAAAAATACATGTTTATTCAGAGAAAGTGCGTTTTTGTGTCTGCTTTTGTAACTTAATTAATAATTAGCGCTAATTAATTAGCATATTTGAAGTCACCCCCCGGAACCATTGAGATTGACACTTAGTTCGTGAAAATCCGATCATTAGAACGAAAGTTATTCAGGGTGATATCTTTTCTTTTTTTTTTTGCGGACTGTACATAGCTAACTTTTGTAAACACTTCCCTTCATGCAATAAAAATGATTAAAAGACGCACGCAAAATCACGTGAAAGAAACTTTTGAAATAAATCTCATCGAATTATTTCGATAAAAATATTTTTATATTGTTGGGAATTTTCTAAAAAAATTAAGCTGTTAGACGCAATCAGTACAGGCGTGGAAAAGAAAGAAAAATTACATCTACAAAGGTTCAGCAATTGAAAAATGAAGCTTATCCTGAATGCAGACAGACTGTGTATAACGAATTAATCTGTTCACATAAGAGCATTGAAAGTGAATGCAAAGTGAATCCAAGATGGATGCGACTATCTGAACACAATGTTAAGCAATGCGAGTTTCAATGGCAAAAGGTGACTGAACTAGTTTTTACCTATTATAAACTAAGGGTTGCTTTGATGTATCGTGATGAATCGGCTTCGTTTACCTCTGATAATTTTATCAACTGCGATAATGAATTCATGAGGTCATGACGTTTGCTTGTCCTGACTTAATCACATACTGATACACAATGTACTGATACACAGTCAACATTAAAAAAACTAATTACTTTTATAAGTTTTGAATGGTTGGTCGAGTTTCATTTAGTGAAGTGTAAGTATATAAATTATATTATCAGTTAACTGTAACCTCGGCGGAATTTTCTTATTTTGGCTCAAAAACGTTGAACGAAGCATACATACAGGAGCATGCATTTAAACATAGATACATTTTTTTTTTGTTGAAAGAAACATACAGGGGTGGTGGACAAAATAATGGAAAGACTTCTATACTAACTTATTTTTTGTTCATGTTTCTCCAGAAATTCTCTTGAGAAGGAACTAACTTAACTAAAACTACTTAGAATTGTTAGAAACCTTTAAGATTTTCAAGATGTTTGAATCAAACTTTTCATAAGTTATCAAACAGGATTCTCAACAAAATTTCAATTTTTTTTAAATGTTTTCTGCGCATACGCGTTGGGAAAGAATTATTCTTGAGCAGTTAGTTTTTAAGAAGATATTTTTATTATTAGTTAAAAATTACTTTAAAAATTTTGTTCAATCACATTGAATATTTCAGCAGTTATAGAAAAGAAAAACGTAAATCAATTTTCATTTTTTTTTTAAAAATAAAAATGTCCATATCTTCATGAATATTTGCTAGGTTCACGAAATTTTGTGTAGTTATTGCATTTATATGACCAACTTAATTGACATTAGTTACAAGCTTCTCACTATATTGTTTGGTATATCATTCTTTTTTGCTCGTAATTTATTGTCGGTCCCTCAAGCCTTTAAAAGCTTTAAACTTTATTGATATGCAAGAGAAATTGTATGACCTAATATTTCCAAAATCTTAAAATAATTCTCTAAGTATTTCTTGAGAAGTATTAAAGCTTTAATTAGTATGGAAGCGTTTCCATTATTTTGCCCAACCCCTGTATTATATTTTTTATTGCATTCGGTACAGCTTGCAAAATTAATCCTTGAAACCGAATTTCATAATTCTTAGATGAGTCTACAAAAACAAAGGCTTTAAAATGGAATGACGCCAATTTTCGGCTTTAGTAGAGATTTACTTACAGCATCACTTGGGAATTGCGTTGTCTTAAAATAATTCATTGCGTAAACTTACTATTTTGTAAAGTGGAGTAAAAATAACCCATAATTTTTTTTTAAAAAATAAATAAAAAGTGGTACCAAGAATTTTTTAAAGTTATTCATTGCGTAAACGGATCAATTGGCGTTTTGATTTAAATTTCACCCAAAATTAATAAATTAAATAAAAAGTGGTAGTAAGAATTATATTTCTCAAATGAAAACTAAAAAAGGAAGTATTTTCTTTTCTTTACAATTGAGATCTGTCAAAAGATAATAGGACTCTCAAGATTAGGCAATTTCAAAGATAAAATGGAACAAATTGATTAAATTTATATTTCATCAGAGAGGTTATTTGAAACTAATTCTCTATAATTTTTATTTTTTAAGTAACTGTTGGCATAGCCTCCGAAAACTTAAAAAGAAAAAAAAACAATTACAAACCTTGCAACTTCGAAATCATTTAATAAAACATTATAAAATGTTACATATTTCTAAGGAAATGTCAAAGAAATATCTTGATAGCAAAATGTTATTGATGTCACCATTAGTTTTTGAGATAATAATAAATTAATGTTGAAGTTTTTCAGTGCTCCAAGTAATTAAATGCAGGAAAACTAGCACTACACACATATTTACAGATGGTCAATCAGCCTAACGTTTTTTTAAGTTTCTTATTGATTTTGAAGTAATTAAACTGTAAAATTGGGTTTTTATACAAGCGAAAATCTTTCCATTACAGCAACTTGATTTGTTACTTCATCATATTGTGGATAGTACAAATACTACAAAATAATAAAAATTACTGTACAACAATACAAATCAATTAGAAAAAACTAATTAAAATCAGCTATGAAATTTGTTATAGTACATTTGACTGTTAGTAAACAAACGTGAGGAAAAAAGAATTATTGAAATGAACTATATGATATAAAATGGACGGCGGCAGTTTCTGTGGTTAGAGAGTAATTAAGGTAGTCTAATTTTTTTTTTTTTTTTTTTTTTTGTAAACTGTTCAACTTATTAAATTATTTTAGTACACAAAGCAGTAACATACATTTTTAATAAAAATTAATTTTGATATTCTTAATAATAAGAGTAATGCTCGTACAAAAATAATAACGAAGCTTTAAACAGGTTCCATTTATTGCACTCTGTTTAAATTTTACAGGCACACATTCAGTTTTAATAAATAAAGAAAGCCCGGTTCGTCCAGTTTGTAGTCTTAAACCAAGCGATATCTAGTTTTGCAGTCACACATTCGGGAAATATCGTCACAGTCAGGAAAATTCACACAATCATATAATGTGTATTTAAAAAGTCACACAATATTGTATTGTCCATTTTAAGTCACACAATTGTGCATAGTCCATTATAAGTCACACGATTGTGCATAGTCCATTATAAGTCACACAATTGTGCATAGTCCATTTTAAGTCACACAATTGTGTATAGTCCATTATAAGTCACACGATTGTGCATAGTCCATTATAAGTCACACAATTGCTCATTGCCCATTTTAAGTCACACAATTGTGCATTGTCCATTTTAAGTCACACAATTGTGCATAGTCCATTTTAATATTCACACAATTGGGCAACGCAATCTTAGTTAAGAGTCACAGTTGCAGATCAAGTCGCCCAGTTTTAAAGTCACACAGTTATGAAAGAATTACTTCCGTTTGAAACACCCAGAAAATAGGCGTCTCACAAGATTTCGGAAGCTTTTCTTCTCTCTCTTTCTTGCCAATTCCCTTTTCTCAGCAAAATCTGGGTTTTGGGCTAATTTTTCCTCTAGATTTTTTGTCAAAAGAGAAATATCTCCACTCCTGTAAGAATTCATCCATTTATTAATTATATAAATTAGTATTTTCATTATAAATACGCATTAAATGCCTCAATTTGCATTGTTTGGGTATTAACTTATGGAGTTTTAAAAAGAGAAGATAAATGACTATAAATTAATATTTACTTCCAACAAATGAGCAAATTGGTCTTTTTTTCTATGAAAAAATATTCATAAACATAAATCTCACTTTTCATATGAATGAATATATAAATGACAGACATGAATATGTAAATCTGAATACATAATTTTAAAATATTACAATTATTATATATTCATCGATATGAATTATAATAATTGTTGATTAACCGCATAACGACTCAATTTCATATTAAAGAAGACAAATCGTAGTCTATGCGTCGATCAACCTTACAAAATAAAGTAAAACTATCGAAATTACTTTATAAAATCAAAACAAGAGAAATTTTAGAGAAATATCATTCTTGGTTTGTCAATATATCAAATACAAGCAACGAAAAAATGTATTTTTATTACTTTGACATATAAATAAATAATGTCAATAATTTTAACAACATGTTACTTAATGTTACTTTTATGTTACTTAAAAACGTATTTAATTACTATCTATGATTATTCAGTTTAAGGAGAAGACGTAGAATGAAATAAATATGTTATAACATATATTTTTAAAGCACATAGTAAAGCATATTATTGATTTAAATTGAAATTAAAGGAAATGAACTTATTTAAATAAGATCGATAGCAATTGATATATACCTCTTTAATCCAACTACAATGTCCAGTGACTCCTTCACTTTATTAGCCTTGGCCAGTATTTTCTTTTCCCTCGAATCAATCTCGAAGTAATAATGGCCACTTTTGTCACTACTAAAATTAAAGAAGAAAATTAGTAAAATTAATTTAATATTAAAATTTAGGTACTTTAAGCTAAAAAGAGAAGAAATAAAAACTTGAGCACATTATTAAATTTTGATTTAAAGATCCGATTTTCATGAAAGCAAAGAGTTGTGTGACTTTCCTCAAATATGCTAAAATATCTTTTCAGGCATAAGGTTAAGAAATCAGATATAAAATTGTTTATTTAGATTCATTTCTTGTGACGGAATAGGAACCTTTATTTTCATAACAGGGAATGGTGCAATTTTAGTCAGTTTATTTAAAAGTTATTCTATGCAAAATATTATTTATTGCAATTAATTATTATTATTAAAATGTCAAATGGCTTAAACTTTTGGAGTTTCTTTCGAAAGCAAATTTTTTAACTAAATTTTTTTCTAAGAAATGTTAAAAGACGAAACACAGAAATTGAAAGAATTAATTGAATAGCCCTTGAAAAACAAAAATTTAAAAATATTAACTCTTTGATACAGCAAAATTTGCAAGAAGTAAAACTAACTTTAATGTGTAAAAACTCTTTTGATCGAAGAAAAACTGATCCATTGAGACCATGTTTTTTAGATTGTGGTTACAATCCCTATTTTGGATAATAAACTTAATAAATTGATAAAACATTCTTATATAAAAATACATTTTTACATTAAACGGAATTGCATTCAATAAATAAAATAAAATTATGAGCATTTATGGACAGTACGATGGAGTTAACAAAACTACGTAAGTGTAGAAAATCGAATTTTGAATTTTGGATTAAAATACTGCTACTATTTAACAGAAATGGATGCGGAAAATATCCATTCTATTAGGATATGAGTGAAATAGAATGTAGGTTATTTGTTTCTCGAAGAAAATAATTTAAAGAATTCGAATAAAGTAAAATTACGATTCCGGGCCTTAAAAATTTAAATCTGGTGTTTTAACAAATGTAACTCATTTTATGTAAGTTTAAAATATGATTTTAATTACCCAGTCGTAGCAACAATCTCTTTCTCAAGAATCATTTCTGACTCTTCAGGCTCAATATCAGCCTGCACTTCCTCCATTTTTTCGCTAAAAAGAAGAAAAAAGAAATTAGTTCATGAAATAAATACCTTAAGATTAACAAATGCCTTCCCTGTTAAAATCTGTTTCGCAAATTAGTGAAAAAATGCGATAGAATAGGTCAAAAAAATACATAATTGAAATTGAACCCTCTACGTATATTGACATATTCAATAGAACAGCTCTGAGAACTCATCTTCATTTATAAATAAACGTGGCGGTTAGTTAGAAAAGTGTTGATTACCAATCTAAAGACAATTTTTACTCGTGAAATAAATTTAGAACGGAGGTAAGTGCAGGAAATTATTATCAAATTAGATTTTTTCTTCAATTATTAATCGTTATAAACTAATAAAGTTTAAATTTTGTCTCATTTGATGATGATGTGACATTTTGCCATGACGCATCAAAATAAATATACACACTGTTTCAATGTTGAGCATGCCACTCTCTGAGTTTTAAAATTTGACCATATTTAATTCGGAGTAATTTTGAAAAATAATTTTTTAACAGTATTTGCCTGAATTATGTACGCATCAAGAAGTAAAATTATTAGTTTTTTTTTTAAAAAAACCATTTCATACATTTTCGCTTATGCTTCACATTAGTTTTTTGTAATTCATCTAGGTCTCATCAGAACAAATTCCTTTATTTTGTAATTTTTAAATAAATTCTAAATATATATTTCTATTCAGTCCACTACGAAAGTTTACATCGAAAAAAGTAGCATGTGCTTTTAAAAATGACAAAGTGTTCAAAATTTTGTTTAAAATAATTAATCTCAATAATATTAAAACTATTTAAACTACCTATTCACTATAGCAACATCTTCATCCTCTGTTGAAGATGACTCATTGGGCTCTATTTCAGCCCTCAACTCAACCAAGTCATCTCTAAAAATAAAAAAATAAAATTATCATATTATATAGTTAACATGTCAAGCTTAACATATGCTTAACATATAATAGCATGTCTTTTATTAATAAGAATTAAATCATACTTTTATTAATTTTGTACAACTTATTTTAAAACATTAAGCTCTGATTATCATAAATTATTTCAATTTGCATTTCTTAAAAGGAATTCTGCACAATTATTTTGCAAAGTGACCACGATGAAAATCAGCATGCAAAAGTAGCAACATATATACTATTCAATATATCATATAGAAAATCGCTAAATATTTAAAATATAATTAAAGACAATTATCGCAATAATAATAAAATAAAAGAGAAAAAGATTACCTGTCCAAAATCTCATCCTCTTCATCATCACTTGTAAAAGAATCAGAATGCTCTATTTCTGCACTCAATTCTTCCATATCATCGCTAAAGGTAAAAATTGAAATTATCACATTATATAGTTACTTCAATTTTAATACATGACTTACATGAACATATTTAATAGTAAAGAATAAAGTAATAAACCTTTTTTGTGAGAATTTAAGCATTTTTTTTTGCACTTCCCGTTTGTGATCGTATAAACCTTTTATATTTACCTATCTCGCATAACAGCAAATTAATTTAATTTGCATAGTTTAAAAGTATTTTACATGCATGTTTCTTACTCATTCCAATATAAAAATATGTAAGCAAAAGTAATATTCTGCCGGGAAATTAAACAAACAAACATCGTAAGTTATCTACGATAGATTTCCCTGATTTATTTTTCATTCTATTGCTAATAGTATGAATTCTTAAATAAAAATGAAAAACTAATAAACACAATTTATTTTTGAAAAAAAATTGCAATAGGTAGCATATCATACAAAAGTGCCAAATGCAAAAAAATAAAACTTTCAAATTCCTTATCACTTTTTCTTTTCCATGGTATTATTTTGTGTACTTATATGCAACATTGTTCAATATTTAACGCAGTTTAAAATACAAATATTATGATGTCTTAAAGATAATAACTTTAAATAGTACCTATCATTAGCGTCATCCTCATCAGAAGTCAAATTTGACTCCTCACTCACTATCTCACCCATAACCTCCAGCATTTCGTAGCTGAAAAAAGAAAGAAAATAATATATTTATTGATTAAATATTTATAGACAGAATATTTAATTATATCTAGATGGTCATCTTTCATCAGTTTTTTGTTCAACTCATATTTAAAAAATTATAAAGACTAGTTTAATGTCAAGTTAATATTAATGAAATAAATTTTGTTAAGAAGAATTCTTAACATATTTTTCATTCTCATATTAAAATTTTCTATCGTTATTCACATTTGATATTTCCTTTCTATATTACATGTTCGAAGTACAAAATCTAATGTAATATTTTTTTCAATTTTCTTCAATATTTTTTTCAATTTAATCTAAATTATTTAAATACGACAGTTTCTTTGCACTTTTTCAAAAGGATTTTTTTCTTTGCATTTCTTTCCTTCTTTCTTTTTAATTTATTTATTTGTTTTTTTATTTATTTATGTCTTTAACTTTAAAAAAATCACCATTTTTTCCTTAAAGAAATTATATTATTTCACTATCTAAATCAAACACTTACCCATCTGTTCCAGATGAACTACTACTGGTGTCCTCTGCAATAAATCCAGGCGCTAAAAAAAGATTATTAATTAAATTTTAATTTAGTTTATTTTTGACTATTTTAAATTTGGGTAACAAAAATGTAATAACTGGATAACAACCACAAGTTGAATAATTGTAACTAAATTTTCAAGAACAATTGGAATAATAATAACTGAATAACGTAGCTCCTTTTATGAGGAAGAAAAAAAACTATTTAATGTAGATATATACAGCATTGTCTGTACTACATTTAAGAATTGTTGTTTTTAACCAATGTGTAATTGCTTAAAATTAAAAAGGAACCTAAAAAAAAAGATTTTACTGAAATGCATAGCAACGAAGTGATCTATCTGAATTTATCCAAAAGTAATGACTCTTTATGAAAACACATACAACAACATTTTTTTCCTAAACATCTTTTTGATGATTTTAATTTAATTTTAAAACTTCCGTTCCACTTGGATAATAATTTAAATGTTTTGTTAATGAATACATAAGAAATACTAGTACTATTCGATTTCGGGGACCTCAAAAATATCATTTAACTATTAGTAATAACAATCATGCTTATTAATGAATAAGTTATTACTTATATTGTTGTGATATATATTGTAGATATGTATACTTGTAGATATATACTGTAGATCGAATAGAAACCGGTTAGTACGGCTCACGAAACGGTATAATAGCGAAACATTCCTCAGTTTAAAATACACTTACAATTTACACGAATTAAAATGAACTTAAATACTCTTTTTTATTGTTTAAAGTTTGATTGAAATATGAGGAAATGTGATAAGACTACATAATTAGGTGATAGTTATTATAATTAAAAGCGACAAAATGTTTCTTTAAACTATTATTGCTTATTGCTTTTAGGTACTTAATTTAATTAATGATATAAAAATGTCTCTTTTAGCTTATAATGTATATAATTTCAAAAGTTTACAACTTTATTTTTCATTAAATAAATCATAATATGTTTTCTTTTTTATAAACAAATAGCATTATTTCTGCAATTAGAAATTCCGAATGAAATGACGGAAATAAGTATTGGTACTTTTGGTGCATTATTCGTAAAACACATGTTACACTAAAGCCCATTTTTACCGTAAAATATTATGCCGTAATTTTTACAGTAATATTTATTTGATATAAATGATTCGTTATTTAATATAAATGATTCAGTGATTTTAAGGTAATAATTATTGCAAAACGAATTCTGATCCTTGAGATGTTCCAGAAAAAATGGATTTCATGATAAAAAGTATTGTCGTTCAGGTTCTCACGTATTTTACGCATGATGCATCCAAAGAGCTGGTACTTTTTACCTAAATTTGATCTGTAATGATTTACAGTGTAGTGCAACATGTGTTGCAACGATGAAAACCTTTATAAAAATGTATTATCATTTTAATTTCTAATGAAGGAAAAATAAATTGTAGCGTTAAAAAATTATTTTCTTTCTTCAGAATATGAAATAGTTTTAAAAAAATTTCAAACTTCGGACCATTAAAAGTTAATAATATACTTGTATTTGTACAAATAATAGCAGTTATTTCATATTTTTCTTGTATTATTTCTATTCGAAGTTTTTCATTTTATTTTAATACTTCCGTTTGTAATTTGTGGAAGAATTTTCATACTTTAATTCAATTCAGTTTCAAGGATTTTCAAACAGGATTAAATTAACACATTTATGCAATGAATGAAATCACAAGTTGTGGAAGTTACGGATTGTCTCACACAAAATAATACCGACTTCTAATATTGTATATCGCCACTTTCTGCTTAGTTCCAAAAAGTCTTAAATAGATCCTAATCAAGATTTTTTGATATTTCAAAATTTATCTTTTACTAAAAATCTATGAAATTAATAGTTTTCATGCTTACGATAAGGCCTTGGATTTCTTATCAACTCTTTTTGCCAGTGATTAAGGGGTCACAGTACCCAAAAAATGACGAAAATACCAAAAAAAATTTTATTGCTTATAATAAAACTTCAAAGTATTTCAAATGTACAGAAAAAAATTCATTTCTCTATCTACATTTTTAAAAAAGGTATGAATGATTTTAAGTTGTTCTAATACAGAAACTCGCTCAGCAGTCTGACTTTAAAGTGCTTTTTCGCATAGATGATAATTTTGTGTCTTAATCTTAATTAAATCCCTAAGGAATTTTTTCTATTTAAGATAGAGCTTTAAAGTAAACTTTTTTATCTTGAGGATAATACACTTATTTGAACTGTGCATGGAATAAGCATTTTATGAGGTATTACAATTTTTACGACATGTTATATATACCTAACAGGAATTTTTACACTTTTTTTTCTACTTTTTTACAAAATAATCTATAAATAATATTCTAATTGAAATATCAACAAATGAATGCACAAAATTATTGAGATAAATATTGCAAGCACTATGAAAAAAACTTTTTTTGAAAATATGTTAAAATAAAAAAGCCTTAGGGTTTTAAAAATTTAGAATTTTTTGAACTTTTTTTTAAATTTTAAAAAAATTCAACAGTTAATTACTTTTTGAAGATAAATTATTGATTATAACTTAAATGAGCATGTAAAGCATCCTCAAAATGAATGATTATACCTTTATTTTAAAAAAATGTTGCAAAGGTACTGTGACCCCTTAAGCACAGCAAAACGAAAAAGTTCACTCATTTTCACAAATTATAAGTCACTTGTCAAAAAAGACGTTATTCACTTATAAAAGCTCAAATAAGAATGAGGAATTAAAATTTTTTGTTACTTTGTTGGTGTCGATAACAATGATCATTTTTCGGCAACAATGTTTAAAAAGAACCATTAAAACAATATACAGAGGAATAAAATTTCATTTAACTCTCTTAAGTATTGTTGTCCTAAAGTTTTTTAAAACAATTAAAAAAACGCAACAAAGACTGAAAAGTTCGGAACAGCGATTTAATATTTTGCGAGAATTCGAATGAAATTATATGTCTATGATATATATGAAAATGACATTGTATTGATTAATTTTTACTAAATTGCTATAATGAAACATATTCATATTAAGCTGAAATTTTTAATAGCAAGCAAATCAGAATTGCAAGTTTTTTATATGACGATTTATAACTATTTAAAATGAGAAAAAAATTTATTGCAAAAGTAAATTCACATTTCTAATTTATGGCAAAATTATTTCAGCTTAAAAAAAGAAAGAAAAGAGTATCCAGATATTTCTGTGATAAACCCCAAAATGTTTAAATCATTTATTTGATGTTTTTTGTTTGTTTTTGGTAACGATTTCCAGAAAATTCTGGACTTTAAATTATAGTTCTCACATTTAGTAAAAATACAAAACTGAAAGGTAAATTTAACAGAAAAATATGTCTCACACCCTATGCTTAAGTAAAGATTTCTAATTTTTGATCCATGGTGTGTAGCCTACTAGCGGCTAACAAATGATCTCATTTAGTATATAACAATTTAGAAACGATAAATGAAAAATTATAATAAAGCCAGTTATTTTTGACGAAAACTTGAGTGCAAAATTCATGTCTGATATTTATGAAGAATGTCTGCTTAATGTTCTTACTGAGACCATAGTTAACATATATAGTTATTTATATAATAATAGATAAGTTATTTATATAATAATAGATAGTTAATATAGCAGACAAGTTATTTAATTTTGCCTTAACTGACACAGATTTACTTCGTAAGACTAACTTAAAAATGTGGATTTATAAAAGCTTTTTTGAAGCAAGTTAATGTAACCAAAGCAACGACTTAACTACAATGACTTCTTGGTGTGACTAGTGACATAATAAGTGTTCTATTAATTGCACTTGTGCTACTTATTTAAGAAGTATTTTTGTCTTTGAATTTCTTCAATAACATTATTGTCATACGACACCAAAATATATCATGTTCTTAACTCAGTTCAAACTTAACTCAGTTTATTGGACATTTTTGGTGTAAAAAAGTTAGGGAACCAAAAACGAACCTAAGTTGGCAACGAACTTTATTTTCCACAGAAAAGAAAATTTCTACATATAGGATTCGTATTAGCTAGGTGATAGCCAAACATAGTAATACGTGTAAACGCGTTACACCGTTTAACGCCGTAATCTTGTTTGGAAGTAATTTACCCAAATGAAGATACTTATCTTATCAGCTTTTATATACATCAGCTTCTCTGGTGGGACAATGGCAAAATGTTAAAATTAAATAGTAAGAATTTCTGCTCTATTTTTAAGCCCATAGAGAAATAAGCGAATGCTATGGAAGTCCAGTAATATCCGAGGGTACTGGGTTGAATATTAGTGATCGTAAACCCGAAAATTGGGTCGACTGTGCAATGTCAGTTATAAAATAAGCAATAGAGCTGTAGAAATTCGGGGGATAGAGCACTCACTTCTCAAAGAAGTAATCCAGGTTCGAATCACAGCGATGTTTGGGCGTTACGAATTCTACACTCGGTTCGCACCGACCACAGTGCTGATGTAAAATATCCTAAGTGAAATATGGATCATGGTAGTCCTTTTGTCGTCAGGCTGTGGAAGGGTTTCATGGTTTTTCTCATCATGTAAATCAAATGTGGGTTAATTTCATCACAAAATCCTTCACGAAGACAAATTTCCCCGAATTATTCCAGATCCGGGAGTTCCCTTGTCTTCTGCATTAGGTTCAAGATTACAAGACTACGGAGTTGAACATTGGTACTCGTAAACTCAAAATTGAGTCAGCTGTTCAACAACGGTTATAAAATAAAATTAACTGACTCTTTGCCTGATGACAATTCAAATTCATTCTTCTTTTGACTAATACTAGCATACGAGGAAAATTTTATCTACATATGTAGCAAAAAGGAATTTACCGATCTCTTTCTTAAAAAAAATTGGAATTCTTTCATTGAATAAGAAAAGAAAAGCTTATTGTTATTTTATCTTCAAAGGTAAATGAAAATTGAATTTATTTTTTGATCGTTTGAAAAGAAAATTTTTTAGATCGATCCAAGCAAAGTTTGTCACGATATATAACAAAAAGGATTTCACCGATCATTTTCCCCAAAAAATTGAAATTGTCTTATTGATCACGAACAGTGAAACTTATTTCATCACTAAAGGTAAATCAAAATTGAATTAAGTTTTTGAATGTTTGAATTTTTTTTTTTTTTTTTTTGGTTTTTGTTGACAGATCCAAGTAAAGTTTGTCATGCTATTTAGCAAAAAAGAAGTGACCGATATCCTTCCTAAAAAAGTTGGAAAGATGATTTATCGATCACGAAAAGTGGAATTATTTACTATTTAATCGCCAAAGGGAATTCCTAATTGAATTTAGTTTTCGATCGTTTGAGAAAAAAAATCTTTTTTGGCCGATCCAATCAAACTCTGTCACGATATATAGCAAAAAGGAATTTTCTGATCATCTTCCTAAAAAATTTGGAATTGTTTTATTGCCCATGAAGAGTAGAACTTATTGCTATTTAATCACCTAAGGTAAATCAAAATTAAATTTCGAAAATTAAACATGTGACTATTTATATAATCTCTGACTAAATTACTCATATCTCAACTGTATCTCACGATAGAACCTGTAACAATCATTTTCTGACCGTAATAAGCAAATTGTATTGCTATTTAAATGACACATAGAAGTCATTGTCAAACAGAATTTCGAACACTCTTTGGCTAGTCTAGCTTCGTCTGAGTGCTCAAGATCACATTGAGCTTCTAGCCTAACCTATTTAAAAATATAAGTTATTACTTTCTAATTGCTGAAAGCAAAATTTAATTCTGTTTTATCATTAATCAAATTAATGAGTTTTTTCTTTATTTTAAAAAATAAGTATACATACAAAACTGAAATAAAAAATGTAACAAAAATTATAAAAACTACGTTTTTCAAATGGGCTTAAGACGAGAAAATAATTCTATTTCCGTTTCTTCTAAAATGTTAACTTCTTAATAGATCTTAAGGGTCAGACCAGGAGTAAAGACCTTGAGTAAAGGGCCCTTAGAAATTGAGCTATATTCGATTTAAACTGGCTGAAAAATTAACTAAATAAAATTTGTGTCCGTTTTTTAAGGTTCTCCAATTTTTTTGGAAACTGTTTCTGACAGAAATTAGGATGGATGAACTGTCTAACTTTATTTTTAAAAACTTTTGACTCACAGTACTAGATATGTACTAGAAAACACTGATGGATTGCAGATTGACCTTATTTCTTCACAAATCTTATCACTTTTCTTACAGAACTATATAAAATATTTTTATGTCTCAGAATTTTAATTGTTTTAAAACGAAAATGTTTTATGGATTATTAATTTATATTGTAAAGTAATATAAATTAATTATTGAAAAGTAATTAGCAATATAAATTTTTTTATGCAAACACTTACAACTTCTACGTATAAACTGCTTTTATAAAAAAAATTATTAAAAACTATTTAGTTAGTGGGAACTTTTAATATAGTGAATACGATTATCAAGGCATTACAACGGCATAAAAAAAAATAAGGAATGAAAGATTCAACCTGCTTGATAAAAATGTATAAAATGGAATATAACAACTTTATGTATAACAACAAAATGTATTACAACTTTAAAGAAGATTTAATAAAATAAAATAAAAATTGTTTTAGGGAATTTGAAAAAAATTTATTGCCAAGTGAGCATGAGTCAAAAAATTTTAAGAATCTTTGCTTAGAGAGAAACTGTGAAAAATTTCAAGTAAATGAGACTAACAAAATTTAAGTTGTAGCATCTAAAAATAGAAGAAATAACAAGAAAACCTATTTGAAGGTATTAAAAGACTAAACAGGCAGGCTGTGGTATGTCCGCCTATGCTTTAAAGTTTGGTGGTGATGGGTTCGCCGCTCATTGTAAAATCAAGTTTATTTCATATTGTTATCTGTTTGTCTTTAATCAATTGTGTTTTTACTTATTTTTGAAGTGAACTGAAATAAGAGTTCTGACGTCATATTCTTAGAATTGTATAAATACCAGCACGCACATGACAGCCTGTAAGTATTTCTCTCATTACCTGCTGTGATGATGCTTCTTGTAATTCAAACCAACTTGTATATAAATGTGAATATGTTTAATAAAATATTAGTATCTCGAAGGAGCTATCTTCGCATACTTCAGTTTCCTTTCCCCCCTTACTAACTAACAAAATAATATACACTCTATAACAAAAAAATCGACGCACCTAGAAGCAATCATCCGATTGCTTTGAAATTTCGTATGCGTGAATGTTTTGAACAGATATGGCTGTAATGATTCCGACTGGGTACGTATAGTCTTTAGCGACGAATCCCGCTTCCATCTGTATCCTGACGATCATCGAAGACGTGTTTGGAGACGCACAGGGCAGAGGGGGGGATCCTGCCTTCACTATTGCACGCCACACCGGCCCTCAACAAGGTATTATGGTCTGGGGTGCCATTTCCTTTGACAGCCAGACCCCTTTGGTCGTCATTAGAGGTACACTTACTGCACAGCGGTACGTCGACGCCATCCTAAGACCTCTTTTGCTGCCGTTCCTTTTGCAGCACCCTGGGCTGGTATTTCAGCAGGGCAATACCAGACCACATACGGCGCGTGTTTGCTATGAACTGTCTTGCAAGCTTGTCAAACTCTTGCTTGGCCTGCCAGATCACCAGATCTCTCTCCCATCGAGCATGTCTGGGATATGATAGGAAGGCGATTGCATCTGGCACGGAATGTTGTTGACCTCGTTCGACAATTGGATCGAATTTGGCAGGAAATACCACAACAGACCATCTGGGAGCTTTATCGGTCCATGCCACGCCGTGTGGCAGCTTGTATCCAGGCTAGAGGCGGGTCAACACCTTATTGAACTTTTTACTGTAACTCTGCAATAAATTATTCAATTGTTCTGAAATTTTAATCATTTACTATTCTGTACATTGTCTTCCTATCCACCAATTTTCGTTTCAATCGGACAACTCCTTCTTGGTGCGTCGAACTTTTGAGTGCTCCTCGTGCTATTGTATTGATATATTTTGCTTTGGCTACATTGATACAATGTTAGAAAGCACTCTTTTTTGCGGATATAATCTTGTGAGCTGATGAAAAGATTATATCTTTTATTTTCCGGATTTTTTTTTAAAAAAATTTGTCCTTTTTTAAGGATTTTTTCCCCAGTTTTTTGTTATTTTTATTTTTAGTATTATTTTCCCCTTGTAATGAACAAAATTTCAAGTCAGCTAAAAAGAGAAATCAATTTTACTTTCAAATGAAGTTAGGAGAGCTTGATCGGTGATAAACAGGAGAGGACGTTTACTAGGAAAGTATATATATATATATATATATATATATATATATATATATATATATATATATATATATATATATATATATATATATATATATATATATATATATATATATATATATATATATATATATATATATATATATATATATATATATATATATATATATAATAAATACAAGAAAAAAACACAGAGAAAGTTAAGCAAAACAATGGATACCCAACTAAAAAAATAAAATCATTGAATTGATCGTATATTTTTGTGGATATTTTTACTAAATATTTTTTTGTTAATTTTTCTAATTTTCCCATGTGCAAATCCATTTAAGGTAAATCCATAGCTAAAATTATTTACTAAATAATTTCTTTGTTAATTTGTATAATTTTTCCATGTGCAAATCCATTTCGGGCAAATCCGTGGTTAGAATTATTTACTAAAAATTCCTTTACTAAATAATTTCCTTTGTTAATCTATACAGTTTTTCCATGTGCAAATCCATTTCGGGCAAATCCGTGGCTAAAATTATCTACTAAAATATTTTTTCTTTGTTAATTTTTCCATGTGCAAATCCATTTCGGGCAAATCCGTGTTAATATTATCTATTAAAATTTTTTTTCTTTGATAATTTAAATAATTTTTCTATGTACTAATTCATATCGTGCAAATCCGCGGCTAAAATTATTTGCAAAAACAGGCAATTTATGTTTCTATTTCTATTTTATATGTTTTCTTAAATAAATATCTATCTTCTAAAACTATTTATGATCAATTTCTAAAATTATCCAGAATAATATTACCTTGCGCACATCCATCTCGGGCCCATCCTTGGTAACTAACAAATCAAAGCTCAGAATAACAAATCACTTCAGCAGTGCAGTAAGAACGACACTTTAAAACCCTCTTGTTACACTCAATTTGCGCTTTTGTTTTCATATTTTGTAATCTGGTAATCTTTCCGCGAAAACATTTTTAAATCATTCTTGAAAAATTTTCTGTCCATGTAAGTTGATCTGATTTTGCTACTCGCTTTATAGTCCCCCTTTTCAATGTTTTTTCTTTTTCTTTTATTTTATTTTCTGTTTTTACATGTTACTTATTTTTACTTTTTGTGTTCTATTTTATTTGTTGTTATCTTTATAAAAAAAATTTTGAGTGCTCCTCACACTATTGTATTAATATATTTTGCTTTGGCTTTATTGATACAATATCAGAAAGCACTCTGTTTTGCGGATATAATCGTGCGGGCTGAAGAAAAGATTATATGTTTTTTTTCCGGTTTTTCAGATAAAATTTAATCCTTTTTTTTTAAACTGTTGTTTGTTACGTTTTTACTTATTATTCCCCCCACCCTTTTTTTTTCATTTGTCTATTATTTTTCTCTGTTTTATTCTTCATTTTGAACATACATATATATATATATATATATATATATATATATATATATATGAACTTTAGTTCTATGTGACATCTAAACAAACCAAACTCAAACTGCTTTGGAGAAATGGAAATATTTTTTATGTGAAAATCTGGAGTTAAATGATTTGATTTTGTTAGAATTGGTTTGAAAAGATAATCAGATACCTTCAGGTACTTCAAAAGGAAAATTTAAATTACGAAACTGAAATCAAACTTAAAAGTATTTCAATAATTCGCGGCATGAAATAGTTAGTAAACCACCATATGGAATAAAATTTATAGTGACTTTTTATTTCTAATTTACAAGGCACATTTCTTCTCGTTTAAATACTTTAGCAGTATATAGTTTTCTACCGCATTAATATTCTTTCCATATTTATGCAGCTACAATTTTCCCAGTACGAGAAAGAAAATTCCTAAGCGGAACAAGAAACTTTCAAGCATACGTATTTTTTAATAAACCTGTTCTTTTTTTTTTTTTTTTTTTTTTTTTACGAAAACTATTTTGTCGACTAGTTAATACCGTTGCTAAAAAAAGAAAAGAAAAACTTCACTTTCCTAACGTTGCACGGAGTAATGATAGCTCAGCCAGTATTCGTTGCATTGAAACACAATATATTTGTAAAGTATGATTATTCAAATATTTATGATTTTATGAAAACAAAATTTTTATACCGGGAATAAAAGTATGGTTAAAAGCACCAAAATATGGTAATACCGCAGGCTAATTGGTTCTATGGGAACATTATGCAGCCCGGTAATTCTTATCGAAGTGCTTTGATAATGATTTTGGTCAAATTAACAATAAAATACGCTTTTATGATACATGACAAAATTTGTTAAATGTGATAAAATTCGATAATTCTGTCATGATATCATAGAGCAAGGCATGAAAACTATTTATTTAGTTAAAAAAAATTTTCAGTTTTGTATTTTTTACTAAATAATTGGTCAATGGCATACAGTACGGTAATTAACTAGGATTTTTTCTACGTAGAGAAACATCAGAATAGATGTTTGCAAAACCTATTTTTCAATGTGAAATCGTTTTTTTTTCCTGTCGCAAAATGAATGTTAAAATTGAGAAATAATTACAAATAAACAACCTTGTAAAAAAGTAAGTAATCAGACGCGTAATTTAGAATCTTTTTCGGAGAACATTGTAAAGGACTATTATAGTATTTAAAACAAAAAAATAGAATGCATGAAACAGAGTCATCTGTTAACAAGAAAGATTTTTAAATTTTAAATCCCCTTTATATAATCGACAAATATATTTTTTAAACTAAAAAAAAAATGTTAATTCTCGCAAATTAATAGTTGTCAACAGTAAGTAGAGTTATTGCTATCTAACTTCGTCGGAAAGTTACAACATAAGGGTAACATTTTCTGATTGGTCGAGATTCAAAATTTACTGAATTTTAGTTTGGCTAAATAGTTTCTTCAACAGTAATATCGTGATAATTTCTACTGGTATCGGTCAGAAAATGGTTGAATATTGCATTGACATCGAGTATTGTTATGAGTGATCTAGTTAATTCGAAAGAGATCTAAATTTTTATTGCAAAATTCCATCGACACACACGTTCATCTATCGAGATTCGACAGATTTATTCAGGAAAATTACATTAAAAAAGGTGTAAGTACAATATATGTATTCATTTCTGATTTTCAGAATTTCTTTAGCTTGAAATTTAAAACTCCATATGTACTTCATCTGTCCATGTAACTCTAACCCCATAATGTACACAACATTAAAAAATATTTTATCACAGAACGCAAATCACATGTATTCAAAAAGAGCATAAGTAGCTGAGCTAATAGTACGAAATACATATCACAAAGAAATATAAATCTGGATAGTGCTGACATCTAGTTTAAAATAAACTATCACCAGTTACATTAAAAATAGTCTGGGGCAGCCATCTAGTGTGTAAAATAAGGAATAAAACAATTCCAGGCACAAGATATGGATAAATTCAAACGTTTTTGCTGCATTACTCTTAAACGTACTAGCCCGAAAATATCACGGGCAAGAGATAAAAGAGATGAAAGCTTACCCCGGGATTTTGACAGGAGTGAGAGAAAAGGGGTGAAAGATTGGGGTTTAAAATTACCTTTTACAGCTGCTGTCTACGGTTTGTGGGTTATCAGAGAGAGAATGAATGAATGAATAAAGAATTTAAAAGTCATGAAATCAATGTTTTTTATATCTTCAAAACCTATATAACCACATAAAACAAAGCTTACAAAATTTATTGTTTTGAGAGAGAGAATTTAAAAATCATGAAAATCTTCAATACCTATGTAACCACATAAAACAAAGCTTACAAAATTGATTGTTTTGTTTCTCCAAAATCATCAATTAGTTTGGGTTAAATTTAGTTTTAATCTGAAATATATTACAAAAAAATTAATTTGCAAGAGGTTTTGTATAATGACCTTTTTACGAATTAATTCCTTCTGAAATTAATTCTTGGTGCGTGACATTTATTAAATATAGGATTTTAAATTCGGTTCAATATTTGAACAGTAACAACGTCAGACAAGTGTTATAAAACTCCTAAGGTTAGCATATTTCAACTATTATAACGCTTCGATGGTTTTCAATCCCTCTCTATTATTAAGTCTATCTGATTCTTTACATTACTTGGGGCAAAAAAGTTTAAAATAAAACTGGCACACGTCATATATTACGTAAGGATTAACTCGAATAGTTAGTAAAACTTTTCGATTTATTAAGTTCCGTTTTATTTCGAAGTTATTTGCTTAAACCGTATGTCTTAATATCCACTTTAAATAGTTGGATTTAAATATTTTGTGAAAGTTAAATAATCATGGCTTTAAAATAACTTAACATTTGTTTTTTGATAAAAATATTTTTCTTTCTGTAAAGTCAAGCCATTGTGCTCTTTTTTTATTTTTTCTAGCCGACCTATTTTTGGGTTTATGACTAAACTCAACAGTCTTGTATCCCAACCCAGAAGACAAGGGAGCTTCAGAATCAAGCATTTTATTCTATTTTATAACCGTCGTTGAACAGCCCACCCAATTTCTGGATTTACGACTACTAATGTTCAACTCCGTAGCCTTGTAATTTTGAACCCAATCCAGAAGACAAGGGAACTCCTGGATCAAGTATTGGGAGAAATTTTGCTTCCGTGGAGGATTTTTTGATGGAACTAGCCCTCATTTGCGTTACATGGAGAGGAAGACCACGAGAACCTCCCACAGTTAGCCTGGCGGCAAGGGGACTTTAACTTATGATCCGTCTACCACTGAGGATATCTCACGCCAGCATTGTGGTCGGTGCAAGCCGAATGAGAAATTCGTATCGACCAGCCATCGCCGGGATCAAACCCCGGTTCACCTCATTGGAAGGCGAACGCTCTATCCCTTGAGCCATCGCGGCTCTGAATCAACCATAATAACTATAAACTAGCTTTCATGGGGGAGTTATTGATTAAACTAGCCCTCATTGGCAAAAGGGAAACCATGAAAACCACTTTCGGTTAGCCCGACGGTAACAGGTCTCTAACACTCATAATCAGTCTCTCATAGGGGATATTTTACGTCAACACTGCTGTCGTTGTAATTCGAGTGCAGAATTTCTATTGACCAGCTATTGTTGGTTTTTGGACTTCGGTCACCTCATGAGAAGTAGATATCTCTATCCCATAAGCTATCATAGCTTAAAATGACAAAGCTGTACTCTTTATTAATTCTGCAAGTTGAATTAGCTTATTATACTCCGTTGTAAGTTAATAAAAGGACAAAGTTTCGTAGTGTCTTTAGTAACTCCCGGACACCCATAATTTGGTGAGGGGGAACAAAATTAATGCTTACAGTAATAATTATCGTAAAATCGCTGAAACACTCTTAAGTAAATAAATATTACTGTAATATTTATGGCATAATGTTTTGCGGTAAAAATGGATTTTACGGTGAAATGGGTTTTGTGGATGATGAACCCTAAGTGCTTTAACTTTAAATCGTAATTTGATCCAGAATGTTTCACACTGCACACCACTGCAAAAAATGCCTATTCGGAGCCTACTGTGTTAGTAGTTCAATCAACAGCATTCTTTCAGAATCTTATTATAATTTCTTCGAAATGAAAGCGTTTTTTAATTCATATAAGATAACTTTATATTTAATATGATTAAAGAAAAAAAAACGATTAAAAAAACGTAAATAAAGCACAAATAAAGCCACGAAAATGGATATACGCCAAATAAACGAACCAAATATGCGTTCTATAAACAAGAACCTTCGTCAGTGTCGGAACACGAATTGTAAATCTGTTTTTGCAAAATGTAACTGTGGTAAGCACAAAATTTGCAAATTATTTATAATGGGGAAAATTCTTCTTCATAGATCTGAAACTATAGTATGCCAATAACTGTACCATTATAACATTAGATCAAAATGTAGAGAAAACATGGAAAAAATTACAGAATAATGAAAAAACAGAAGAAGAAAACTATTTAAAAAAAAAAAAAATTAATAAAAATCTGGGAAAAAATTCAAAAATTAAAACATTTTTTGAGTGCTCCTCTCACTATTGTATTGATATATTTTACTTTTGCTATATTGATACAATATTAGAAAGCACTCCTTCTTGCGGATATAATCGTATGAGCTGAGGAAGAGATTCTATCTTTTTTTTTCCTGATTTTTCTTATTTTTTTTAATTTTATTTACTTATTTTTTTAGTAATCTTCTTCTTTTCTTTTTTCATTATTGCGTAGTTTTTTCCATGTTCTCAACATTTTTAACTTATTTTATGAGTTCTATATACTTATAGCTTCTCCGTTTTTCTCTTTTTTTCTTTTTGTATATATATATATATATCTATATATATATATATATATATATATATATATATATATATATATATATATATATATATATATATATATATATATATATATATATATATATATATATATATATATATATATATATATATATATATATATATATATATATATATATATATATATATATATATATATATATATATATATATGGGTCATTCTCACAAAAACAGTCATTTTCATGTCCCCAGTATATTTTATGTTTGTTTTACAACTTACGAAAAAAAAAATTTCAGGGAAAGTGTCCTTCAGAATGCAAGCTAACAAAAGAATAAAAATAAAATTATCAATTTTTATTTTTTATTAATTTTAGGTAATAAAAATATACCAATATGTCATTCCCTCACTTGTCCCCACTGCTGATTTAAAAAAAGAAAAAAATTGTTTCTGAAATAAAAATTTTTTTTTTACAAATTTGTGTTTTTTATTTGAGAATATTGAAATATAGAATTCAGAAAATAAATTTTAAATTTAATTTCTGATAAAAATATTAACACAGCACTATTTTAAACTTTGTCCCCAGTGTTTCGCGTCATTCCCTCACAACAATGTTCTTATCACCTGCAATCATCTTAGAATAAAAATATTTTAATAAAAACTTCAGAAGTTAACAACTGGCATCATAGAACAAAATTGCAGTATGTTTCCATCTTCAACTTAAAGAAGCTTTGCTGTGGAATAAATTTGAATGAATCAAACCAGGTAAAATTTTTTACATTTGTCATTCCCTCATGTCGTTTTTTAGAGTAAAATAAAATACAACTTCATCGAGAAAGTGGATAATTATATGTTGCTTTCTTGTATGAATATAATTGTATGTGATTGACTTCAGAAATTAATAAAGCCTTACTGTTATTTTTAAATTTTATTGAATTCGTCATTCCCTCACTAGTGTATAAAGTGAGGGAATGACGCTGAAGTGAGGGAATAATTCAAGATGAGTATATTATTAAATTTTTTTTTGTTCAATCGTGCCAGCCAATTTTATTTCCCAAACCTGTAAAAACTATTAAATATATAAGACTAAATTATAATAAATATTGGATATACTTAGTATGTTATAATTTTCAAACTTTAGGTAGATGTAACTTAGATAAAAACATGTATTAAAATAAAATATCATTCCCTCACTATTAGTGTCAGTCCCTCACTTTTTAAATAGTGAAAATAATTAATTTACTTATTAATTAATTTGAAAAATAAATTAATAAATTGATTTATTAAACTAATTAATTTATTTATTAAATTAATTAATTAATTATTATAAATTAATAATTATAAATTAATTATTTAAAAAATTAATTAATTTAAATATTATGTATAATTTTTAGGATATATACTTTCTTTATAATGCCATTACATATTTCTATTAATATAGAAAGTTTCAGAGCTTTTTATTCACTTTACTTTTTTGGGATTTTATGAACTGAAAAATGACAGTTTTCGTGAGAATGACCCATATATATATATATATATATATATATATATATATATATATATATATATATATATATATATATATATATATATATATATATATATATATATATATATATATATATATATATATATATATATATATATATATATATATATATATATATATATATATATATATATATATATATATATATGTAATATGACGCATTCAGAATTAAAAAATTTCGATCACAAAGTTGGAAAATAAATTTTGACAAGGAGATTCTCAAATTAAAGGTTTCGTATATTCTTTTGATGAAAAGTAGTTTAAAATTCTCAACTAAAACCCACCGTTTATTAAACTTCGCATAAAATTATAATCAAATAACGGTGACCTGACCTCTGTGTAATGAATATGCTGAAGTAATGAGGCACTTTAGTGAGAGAGGAATTACAATGAACGTTGACTTTCTAACTATCGATTGAACAAACGAGATCAAATTTACCTAACAAGTTTAGAGTCTCTCTTATCTTTCTGACCATTACTTTCCTCACACAATAAAAACATTTTAATAAAGGGGTTTGTTCGCTTCTTTGGAGGCAGAAAAAATAAGCATAGTTTGGGGACTTTTTTTTTTTATCCAGGCAATAGAATAAAATAAAATTCTAAAAAAAAGTTTTTTATTTAAACAACAGCGTTTCCACGATTTTTATTTAAAAAAAAGTCAGTAATAACAGAAATAATAATAGTAATATAAACGAGACAAACCTCAATCATTAACTGTAGCCATATTTGTAACAACCACTTCATATAATTTTGCAAACAAAATATATATGCAGGAGAACTGTGTCCTGCAGATGTCTAACCTTTAAAGTAAAAAATTATTGCTACATTACGTGAATTTGTAATAACTAATAAAATGTTTCTGATACCCTTGTGAACCTTGTACAACTAGTAAAAATGTTAGAAATTATTTCAAAGCTATGCAAATAGTATATGCAATAGCAGTACAGGCTTTATTTAATGAAGTCTTAGGTGGTACGACTGGAGCAATGCCTTGCAAAAAATTCCTGAAACATTTACAGTAAAAAGTACTGGCACCTTGTGTGCGTCATCTCATCCGTAAAATCCATTTTACTATAGAATTTTATACGGAACTTTTTACAGTAACATTAATTTAGTTGCAGTGATTCAGTGATTTCATAGCAAATACTACTGTAAATATTATGGTATATCAGATTCTTTGTTCCGTAAAATTTTACAGTGAAAATGGATTTTGTTAAAAAGTATTGGCACCTAAACTACTTTTACTTTTTACAGTAATTTGATCCTGAATTTTTAACAATATAGCACCTGCAAATATTTAAGTTAGCTTGATAAACGTATAGTTTTATGATAAAATACGAAAAGTCTTACAAACGGTTGCAATTTTTTTTTCATTTACGGATTTTAGCTATATTGAGAATTATTTCTTCAAAATGATAAAAATCTGTCAGAAAACTGTTTGGAATTTAAAAAAATTTAGCAATAATATAAATATATCAGTCTTTTTACAAACTTCTAAATTTAAATATACACAGTTTAAATTTAAATTTGATCGGATATGATTTAACTTAAGTTATGAGTTCAGCCTATTTAAAGAACAGTATTGGCATTTGAAGAATTTTGGCAAGTGTTATTTCTTTTAGCTCCAAAAGTAATTTCATTAGAATCTATTTTAAAAAATCTTAACTTTTAGCACTTCAAAATAACCAAAAATTTCTATTTTATATAATTGTATTCTCCCTTACAAGTATATAACTCTAAAATAAATTGCCAAAAATATGGGTTTTTAT
Source organism: Parasteatoda tepidariorum (assembly GCF_982258835.1). Classification (NCBI taxonomy): domain Eukaryota; kingdom Metazoa; phylum Arthropoda; class Arachnida; order Araneae; family Theridiidae; genus Parasteatoda; species Parasteatoda tepidariorum. Next base: position 32,082,369 of record NC_141755.1, read on the forward strand.
TGAATTATATTTAACTATAAATTTGCTTTATTGTGAATATATTAATGGGGTTGATTGCAGAACAACGTGCATAATAGAGATGCAAAACTATAATTTCAAATAACATTACTCGCTTAAAATAAGTGCACAGGAGTGTTTAAGTGACAAGTACTTTAATTAAATTCATGCAAATACGTTTTCCAATTTTCAGAATTATTTATAATTGCGATATCAAAACTGTCTAAGTTTGATATTATAAATTACAGAAGTTAATGTGCGCTCAATGTAGTAATCATTAATTGTGCAATTTCACTAAAGATTACTTAAAAAGCATTTTATTAGCTTCACAATAATGTGTTTCCAAAGTTAGCGAAATGTTTGATAAATGTCTTATGGTGAATTTAGTTAATGCGTTTGTTTAGTTAACGTTTGATATATCGAGAGAGTTATTAAAGCCGAAAATTTGCGAGTACCGTTGAAGTTGTTTCATTAAGAATCTCTTTCATCACTTAAAATAACGCTTTTTAGAGAACAGTAGGCTGTTTTTATGACCGTAGTGATATTTTAATATTTATTCATAACTGTCATGTTAAATTTTGTCAATATTTTACACTGTTAGAAATTTCTCGGAGAAAATGGTTGAATGACAATTTATTTAATTGTTATTTTACCATATTCAAACAAAAGAGTCCAATAATCATGAATAAATCATGGTATTCAAACTGTTAACTGTCAGAAAAAACCTTTTATTAACTGATTCCTGATTTATTAACTGATTCACTTAATTCCTTGCAGCTGAGTGCATATCATAGCCGAACAGTTCTTAATAGTGAAGCGCTACTGGCGGCGTATGATGACATTTCTGGGCATAAGTTTTTTGGCAATTCTAATCCTTGGAATGTGCCCTAACTACCCTAGAAGTGTGTCGCAACATTTATGTTTGTTTTACATAACATTTGTTATACATAACGTTTTTAAACTTGTATATTTTGACAAAAATAGAATAAAAAGAGATTAAAAAGTTTTTTAAAAAAAGCTGAAGCTTGGGGAGAGAAACCGATTGCAAATCTGAAATCTTCACACTCTAATTAGGTAGTATTATCATAAATGCAACAAAATGCATGTATTAGAATAAATGCAACAAAAAAATTTGTTCCGCTGTGCTATTTTATATAATTGGATTTCTGCTCAAATGGAATTACTGAAAAAATATTAATGATTATATTTACTGAGAAGAGCATTAGAAAGAATGAAATTTGAATAAATTATAGAAAATATATTGTGCCAATATTTGCTTAAGTTCCTTCGATAATTATGAAAACATACCGATCGTAAAAAGCCATAGTTTCAAAGGCCACGAAAGATCTAGTATTTTAATGTTTATTAATGTTTAAAAAGTTATTCCAGCATTGTGTTGTTATTACTCAAAAAATATGCAAAAGTTTCTCTCCTAACCAGGCTGTCACTGCTCCATTCGAAATTTTATGTGACACATAAGTCAGTTCAGTGTTCAAGTATAATTTTATTTTCCTGTTGGTAATTGTGTTCTCGCCATTCACCTGAAGCAGTGCGGTGACTAGGGTTACGGGGTTTAACTATTACAAGTAGGGGTGTTAGGTCAAAATTTAAGACAGGTGTTAGCTCGAGTCGGCGAACGAAAGGAATAAGAAAAGAGAAGTTCCCCTCTTTGAAATGCACTGTTTCTTGTTTTCATAGTGCAGTGGGCCTTAGACGTTGTGGCGAGGGGAGTTCTTTCCATAGGTAAATTGTATGACGCGTGGCATGCAAACTTACCGTTTGTGAGAAGATGAGCACGTAACAGTTGGGCTAAGATGAGAAGTACTTTTCTCAATCAAAATAGTTTCTACATTGCAGTGATACACTTTGCGAAGTCCTATACATTTCCAAAAGGATTGGAATAATGTCTTTACACCTATGGAAGTCGTTGGAAATTAGGAGAAAGACTTTAAACTAAAAGATTTGAGACTTCTTTTTTTTTAGATTTAAATTTAGCATTCTTTTTCAATTATTTAAAATCACTGAATTTATTAGCATGAAAAGTGATACTACAAAATTAGCTCATTTTTTAAAAAACTTATCACTATCATTCACAGATTTAAAACTTAAAAAATGACTAATTACGAACGTAGAGCTCATTTCTGTTATCAAGCAAGGAAAAAAATGCTTGAGCTCTAAGCATCGACGAACTTATTTAATCTACTAGAACAGTGATTCTCAACCACTGTGCCGCGGCATTTTTGTGTGCCGCCAAATTCTTAAAATGTGCCTCTAAATATTGGAAATGATACAATAAAAATTATAATGCTTTTTTTATTACAAGTGAAGTTTAAATTACAGTTAAGTGTAAATATATATATATATATATATATATATATATATATATATTATATTATAGAAGGAACTTGAGCAAATATATATATGGAACCCGGTGGCTGAGCGGTTGCGCTTCGCGCTGTCGTGCCACAGGTCCCTGGTTCGATCCTCGGGCCGGGCAGGGTTGACTCAGCCTTTCATCCCTTCAGTGGGTCGATAAATGAGTACCAAGCATGCTTGGGAACTAAACACTGGGGGTTCCGCGTTCGGCTGACCACCTGACCGGAACATCTTCTCCTGCACCCCAGAGCCCAAGGTCAAGAAAACTGAGATGGGCACAGTAGGCCTTGGCCCTCTATGGGCTGTCGCGCCACTGAGTTTAGTTTATATATATATATATATATATATATCTATATATATATATATATATATATATATATATATATATATATATATATATATATATATATATATATATAATCTTAAAATAAGTTAAAATGAGACGGAAGCGTTTAATTGTCTTTGGCAATTTTATAAAATTTTGAAATAAGTAGAAAATTTAATGACTATAAAAATTCTTAATTAACAAAACAAAAAAAGCTAAATATTAACTTTCAAACAGAATTAAAAGCTAGTCATTAAAGTAAGCTATGCAATTCATAGTTATGAAAGCAAATTAACAAAGGATAACTAACAAAAAAATAAGCTAGCAATTAATAATTAGCAAAAAAACTAGTTAACAAGAAATCACATAAAATAACAATGTAAAAAAACTAACAGTTAATAACTATAGAAAAAAGCTAACAATTAATAACTAGCGAAAAAAAATAATTGCTACTAACTAGTAAAAAATTAGTCGAAAGAAATAATTAATCCCTTAATAAACGTGCTTTTGTAGTACATATTATTTTATTTCACATTCAAAATTATTATCACAGACTATTTAACACAGTGTATTATAGGTAAGTAAACAACTTTTAAGCTAATTTATTTCTTTGTGTGACGGCAAATTTCGAAATCGTTAAAAGTGTGCCGCCACAAAAAAAAGGTTGAGAATCACTGTACTAGAATCACTGTACTAGAACTAGAATATATATATATATATATATATATATATATATATATATATATATATATATATATATATATATATATATATATATATATATATATATATATATATATAATTTATCATATACATTCAATTTATATTTTTATATATATATATATATATATATATATATGTATGTATAAGTTGAAACTAGACACATTCAATATTTTTATATTTTTTAAAGCAATCCAATGATACCCCTAACCCTATCTTTCATCCAGCCCCTGGAGAAGGGTTGGGGCAAATTGGATATCTTAAATATGGACCTGTATTTTTTTTTATCTCAATTTCGGATTCCGCGGGAAAAAGTACTGGGGAACAAAATAGGGCTTATAATGTACATCGGATAAAAAAAAATAATAGTAACCTCATATAATATATTTTTAGAGCTATTCAATTATTCCAAACTCAACATTACATCCCTAGAGTAGGACGGGGAGCAACTTTGAAATCTTAAATATAAACTCCTTTTTTTTTTATCTCAGTTTCGGATTCTCAGGGAAAAAAGTAATGGAAAAGGATTAAGTTTAATGATATACATCGGATCAAAAAAAAATAGTACTAGTCACATTTAATATATTTTTAAAATCTGTTCAATGACACCAAACTCAATCTTACACCCCTGGGAGCAGGGTGGGGAGAAACTTTGAAATCTTAAATATTAACTCCTATTTTTTATTGAAGATTCGTATTCCCTAGAAAAAGTTACCCTATTACTTTTCCCTGGAGAATCCGAAACTGCAATCCACCTCGCTCCTGGGTGGTAAGGGTTTTAGATCGAGTTTGGTATCACTGGATAGTTTTAAAAAAAACACATTGAATGTGACTAGTTTCATTTTTTCAATCCCATGCATATTTCTCAAGATATTTAACCGTTTCCAAATATTTTAACACTCAGTATATCTAATATACTTTAAGTGACAAAATCTAAAATTTTAACTACAGGGTAATAGAAAACTTTTCTATTCGTTAAAAAATACTTCAATTTAAAAATATTTCTAATATAAAACATTAATGTAGGGTTTTTCTAAAAAATATCACCACTTGGTAAAAATGGCCAGTGTATAAAACAACTGTGGAATTTTTAAAACTTTTTGTAAGTAAACATTCTTTTTCAAACACGTTTAAAATTGACGTAAGGGATTCCAAAGCTAAAAATAAAGTGTTCCTGGTTTTTAAGTTGTAACAACTTATACTTATCGCAAAACTTCCAAATTAACCATTGAAAAGTTTTTGCAACAAAAATATTTTCCTCGTTACTCCTTACTTCTCAATTTACCGAAAATATATTCTTTAGATAAAAATGGCAGTTACATGAATAAATGCATGAGATGAAAAAAAATTCTTTTATGGAAGATAAAATATACTAATACGTATTTTATACTGCGATAAATCTGAACTTTTCCTGGATTCTTTTAAGTATTATATTAGAAAAAGCTAAAAGTAAATTAATATAATTGACATGTTCACTTTTCAAAGCGAGAAGCTTTTAACTATGCACTTTAAATTTTGTTATATATTTTTTCAGAGCTTGAGTTATTACAAAAATATGATATTTCTAAAGATATACAATATACTATTAAAAAAGGTCTAAAAAACACATTTTTACAGAAAAATGAAGTTACGAAATAAATTATTTTTACAAATGTTATTCAACTAATATGTAAAATCTCTTATCATACATGGTAAAAACTGTGGAAAATTCGGGAAAATGCTGCAAAAATATCCCCCCGAATCTGATCTTCAATAAAAAAAACTTTTAGTGTAGTTGTCACCATTTTTTAATATGGAAAATTAAATACATTTTTAGCACAGAACTGAAGTTATCGTGAATAAAGTTATATAAAATTGTCTAAATAACATTTGTTTGAAAGAATTAGATTGATTACATTACTAGAAATATGCTTTTTTTTAACAAAATATTTTTGCAATAAAATAGATTCTAATGCAAATAAAAATATGCGTTGTCAGTAAATAAGCAAACAAAAAATCAATAAATAAAATTATTACAATGACGAAGTAAATAAAAAAATTTTGCTAAAAAATTTTAGATTACCTCAACATCAAAAATAGTGACAATTATGCACAATAAATTTTTGCAATTATCCAAAGCAAAATCTGGAGAAACAACTTTGTTTTTAAATTAACAACAAATCGAGATGTTTCTTATACAATTTGAAGGGTGTATAAAAGTTCCAAACACCTAAAATGCAAAATGTTTACTCAAAGATCACGCTCCTTTGTACCATAAGCGTTAAATTTTTTCGATTCTAAAAGCTCAATTGTTGGCTTGTTTCGTTATCGTCTGCAATTGTTTACAATCGGTAACTAATTGGTGAATATCTGTGGTTATCTTCAATGCTACTTTCAATCTATAAAAACTAAAGTTTGTAATTAAGCCATGTAAGCTTTTAGTTGTGTAATAAGGATATCTATATTTTAATTTCTAAAGTCTGTGTAAACTGTATTAAATATTTTATTACGCGTACGTTTTATTTACAGACTAATTTTATTTTAATTCGAGAATATAAACTTCTTTTTATCATTTCCAATGCCCACCCGTGTAAACATTTCGTCAATTCAGGTATCAGTAGGGCAGATTTGTTCAGGCTTTCCAGATGTTGCCACGCTTTCAGGGGCACTATATTAGGTGGGCCAACGTCGCTCCCACAGTAAGGACAGGTGGTACAGAGAATGATACATCATCCATGCTTTGCCCGGGATTCGAACCCGGAATCTTTCTGATGCAAGTCCGGTTTCCTGACCCCTACACAGTCCGGTTGGCAGTGAATGTAAACTAAATTACTGATTTTTACTTTATATTCGTAAAAATAACTTTACTGATTCTTATGCGTTAGTGTAATTAGAAATGCTGTTATTAAATAACAAACATGGCGGCTGCTTTGCACTAGTAGTGTGAAAGGAACTTCTAGTTGTTTTATTTCATTAGGAGTTATTCTTGAGTTTTGATGTATTGTAAACGACTTCGGTGAGAAATAAATACCACCATTTTAAGTGTTCAGATACCCGAATTTTTTTTACATGGTATTGATTAAACAAAATGATATTTGGAGCTATTATATTTAATCTATAGTAATAAAATGAAAAAATCGTGGATCTTTCCAATTTGAATCCAGAACTATTTGAGATTCCTGAAATATAAGCAACGGTTGCAATTGGGAATTTCAGCCCCGATCCAAAAAATCATTTAAGACTATCAATTACTGCTTCCGAAATCAAAACTTTCAAAAAATGATTTTTATTTATTCATTGCAAAATAAGTTAAACTTTAGACGATTCTGTTTCTTCAAATATTTAGGAGATAACACCAGTTAATTTCGTTTGTTAGCTTAGATCTCAGTTTGATTAAAATTGAATATTAAGGAGGGTTATTACTCATCATTTCTTTAAAGTTTAGCTTTGACGATTTGGCTTAACGAGCATAGGAAAAACTAAACTGATAGATTAAACGAATTAAGTGAATCTATTTAACATAAAGAAATAAACCTAGAACCTCATTTGTCTAGAAAGTCTTTTACCTTTTGGTCTGTAACGTTTTACTACTTACTACAATTATGTAAAAGGAACAAAAAAGTAAACAGTCTAAATAAAATTTGATCTAATGGGCTTTTATGTCCACTAAGATTCAATCTGATTGTTTCGAGGACCAAACCTTAAATATGCTAATTATTTATGACAAACACAAAAACGTACCTTGTCTGAATAAACATAACTTTTTACGACGAATTTTGATTCGGATCTTCAAAATATGGTGATAGCTGCTATCTGGAATATTGATTCAAATACTTAGGCAAGAGATCAGTCGAAAGTTTTATCGCCCTAATTTTACATTTTACGTACTTCTGGAGAACATTTTAGGTGAAACTGGTATTTAGGTTAAGAATTTGAATTTTAAAATATGCAATTTTTACATGATTTTAAAACATGTAATTTTAAAATGCAAAATATAAAATTTGAATGACGTCGGTAGGATAGTTCTCGAAAAATCAACTCTTAAATCTGTGGTTTTTAAATATTGTATAACTCGGAAACTCTTCGTCCGATTTCTTTCAAATTTTATACGAAATCAGTAACCAAAAGCAATACCTCATTTGCCTCGATAGCTATGTCAGATGCTTTAATAAGTATAATAACATAACTGTTCTTTTTACTCCTATAACCTTAATAATTTTCAAACTATATTACCACGTGATTTAGTGATTTATGTCTTTGAATTAAACGTGAAAAAGTAAATCGGATACAATCCCATATACAACAATATTTATGTCTCTCACCCGTTTACGCCTTAGTTCCCCACCTTCAGTATAACCCATAGAGATAAAATATAGAGTGCTGCAATGTCATAAAATCGTGTTCGTATCATACACTAACAATAATTAAAATTTCGATTTGTCCATATTTTTTTTAATCTTTTTTGCAAAGTTGTCCAATCAAAACTATTTTTTTACGAAGTCATTTACAGACTCGAAATGATACCAGATAAATTCTGTGAAAAATGGACATTCAAGAAAAGGACAAAAATGGATTTTTCACGACAGAATTTTTAAAAAGTATAGTTACTAAAGTAATACAGTCTTTAAAAAAAATTAACTTTTTTTAAAATTGATGTCTTATTTTCAGTAATAATGTAGAAATATTGAACTTTAATACTGCTCATACTATAGCACTATGATACGTTTCATATATGTTGACATAAAGTCAAAATTGGCTCTTTTCCCATCAGAACTAAATTGGGCGATAAACGACTTCATTTCATGGTTGGTGAGAAAACAAAACTTTTATCACTTGCCAGTTTTCAGTGACTTGGCTTGAATTAGCAAACTGACATTTTTAGATGATTTATAACCTTAAAAATAAAAATGAAGTTTTTCTTCCTAGAGCAGAAAAAAAAAGATATGCATCAATATATTTAAACAAGAAAGAGGAGTTGAAACTTCTTTTTTTTTTCTTTCTCTGACATTTTGGTAAAAGAACAATCATCTTCTAAGAGATTATAGGAAAAAATAATAATTATAGGATGAAATCAAGCCATTGGCTTACTTAAAATGTAATTAAAGGGTATTCAAATAAAAAAAAATATTCCTAAACATTATTTACCTTTTCAACATTCAAACCAAATAATTTATTTTTGTATATTGAATTTTTATACACGTATATAGATAAGAACATGGTAATATCATAAACAACTACCGTAAACAAAAGTTTTTTTTCAAACAAAGATTTTTTTCATAATTTGAATTTAATTCTTTATTGTTCACATGAACTAGAATTTCAAAATTTTATTATTAAAAAAATGAAAGGAATGTTTTTATATTATTCTTAGCTTATTGAGTGAATCGTTCAACCCCTTTCTAAACTGTTTCATAAAAAAATAAAATATAAGAAGAAACATTTTAGGCTTTATACCTATTATTAGTTTGGGAATAGTGTACAATTTGAATGAAAATAACTGAGGAGAAATAGAGTGTCACATGATTCATTATTTATACTATTAAGTCGCTCACAGACAGGAAAAAGGAAAGAAAATATTCACAAGAGAGTAAACAAACAGGACTGCACGTTTCTTCACTCAGCTGTATAACACAAGAGGGCGCTTCTAGTTGATAGTCTAGTTCATATTTCACACTTACATCAAATGCTACCAAATCTAAACCTTTAAAATTATTAATTCTTTATTAAGCAAAGAATTGCCCCAACTAAAAATAATGGTAAGGATAAAAATAAGGAAAAATGCAGGATAAAAATTAAAATGTTGCCAACTTTATTTACATTGTAATTAAGGAAAAACAGTAGATTTGTAAAGGGAGAAATAAGCAAGGACAGATGATAAAGCATCCTTAACATCAGAATATCAATCAACTTATATTTCTAGCTATTCCGTTACTCTCCCAAAAGGGCAGAACACTCAACAAAATGGAATATTTATCTATCTGTCTGTACTCAGCAGTGATGAATTGATTCTAAAAAGATGCTTACAAAAACAATGAGTAGAAGAGCAGAAACAAGTCGCGATAAATGATAGGAATAACTAGTACGAACCTGTATTTTTTAAATCATCGAAAATTACCATTATTGGAAAAAAACGTAAAATGGATTTGGAAAGATATTTTTAGCGTAAAAAAAGACATTGCTAGTCAGAAATGAAGAAATGAATATTATATAAATTTTCAACAAGCTGAAAATTCCGTTTTTCGGTACCGCTTTGACGACGGCTACATCCTACTTTATTTGGCTCTGTCTAGAGTCACATCATTTGAATTCCATTTTTTGCTTTTTACTATGGGGTTCATATTGCGATAAAAAAAAAAAATTTATATTCCTCCAACGTAAGGGGGTTAATAGTTTTTAACAAAATTCTTGAATACATGCCCTATGATGCCCTCTTACAAAATTTTCCTCAATTTCCCAGAACAATATGCTCGCTAAGGCTTAGTTAGTTTAACGATTTAACCGCTAACAACTTGAAGGTTATAGCTTTAATCCCCCCTATGACTTTCATTGTTGAACTGGTTGAATATTGGAGATATTATGATTTTTTTGATCAAGTGATTATATTTATATTAGTAATTATATTTATTTATTTAGTAAAGTGATTATATTTATTTATGTATATTAGTGATTATATTAAAGTGATTATATTTATTTTTTTCAATGCTATCTTTTTATAGGTGCTAAAGTACCTGTATAATGCTATAGTTTACAGTCGATATTAAAAGCATGAACCCATCCAAGAAGACAAGAGAACTCCTTGATCAAGCATTGAAACTAACTAGCTTTCGTAGAGGACTTCTTGATGGAACAAATTGGCATTTGAGTTCCATGAGGGAAAAGCCATGAAACCCATCCAAAGTTAGTCCGACGGCAAGGGAATTCTAACCAATGATCGGTCTACAACTGACTATATTTTACATCAGCACTGCAGTCGGTGCGAGCCAGGTGCGGAATTCGAATCTATCAGCCATCGCTAGGATGGATTCAAACCCAGGTCATCTCATTGAGAGGTGAACACTCTATCTTCTGAACCATCGCGGCTCTGAAAGACCATTTATGTTATTATTTCAGCAAATCCCATCCTGTACAAACTTTAGACTAATGTAACACAATTTTTAAAGATTTCAAACTCAGCTTTTCGAAATATATGAACAATTTTAAAGAATGAAATATTCTTGTGGAAAGCGCAGGGTTGAAAATTCAGTGCATATCTCATAAGAATACATTCGAACTTTTAAGACAAAGTGTTTATATATTTTGCGCTATAACCCACGAATTTCAAGGCAGCATGCCTTTATTTTATTAAAACGCGTACAAAAAAAATTATTTTTTTACGCAGATATGAGTTGCCGAAATGAAAAGTGGGTATGGCTCACGTCAGAATTATGGTACGCAACGGCACTCCTCAGAATTATAAAGTAAGGATACAGGAGTGCAATGTGCATTGCAAATAATGTATTAGCATATTCACATGAGAACATTTATAGGGAATGTAAAGAAGTGTTTAGTTTAGATGTATCCAGAACAAAACAATACGTAATACAGTTTTTTGTGCTGAATGTTTTGTGGACACTTATCGTTATAGGTTTGGATAAGCACATTCTAAGATCAACGACTGTAAATATACGGTCTCAACCTTTTAGTGAAGGCCGCACAGGGCTGAGAATAGAGAACACCTTAATTACTTCTGGTATAGTAATGGAATTTTCATGATAACCTGATAGTATCATCTTAAATACCTGTGCAGCAATATTTCAAGTTACAAAATCAAACACAAAAACATTATCTTTAAAACATATCTAAGTTATAAGATTGGCAGCAGTGATGTTAGGGAAGAGTGTGCAACTTTTTAACAACTTTTTTTTTCTCTGCTTCAAATTAAACATGGAATATCATTTATTTAATCATATGCTTTTAAAATTTCTCTCTTATTATTTTGAAGTGTTCCTCTATTTTTTTCAATATTTATTGCACTTTTTTAAAAAAAACTTTTAAAAGAGTTTTCGAATTGTAAGTATTATAATTATAACTACTGTTCTTTTTAAAGCAAGTTTCGTTCAATTCGAAACTTAGAGAGACTTATATTGAGAGATTTTACTAGCAATTTTTAATCATGAGTAAATTTGGTAAATTGTTAGTTTCAGAACATTAATCGTAATTGAAGGCCTTATTTAGAAAGTGAGCCAGATCAATGTTCTTAGGCTATCAAATTGTTTTTCTTACCTTTTTTTTCTTTTTGTTTGTGGTGCCCTCTGTTTGGAAGTAGAAATGAGCTAGCCGAGTACTACGCTGGTGTTCACAATAACGAAAATTTGAATATTTCGTTTTAATTTCCTGAAAATAGCGAAATGTAAAACTACTGCTAAGCGAAATGTAAAACTACTGCTTCGAAATAAAGATTCAAATCTTGTGTGTCGAATATTTTAACTGTATACGTGTATGAAAGAGGAGCAAGAAGAATACTCTTATAAACCGGCATGGCAAAATCAACGTTTCGTTTGCTGGCACATCTTGCCCAATTTCTTGTTGTTTTTGAGTAGCAATCTTAACATATTCTTTTAATTTAATTTCAAACAACAAAAATGAGCATCCATCAACGTTAGGAAGATGGAAAGAGGTGGTGAATTGTGGGAGAGACTTGAAGCAGGCCAGTCTCAATACTAGATTCGTGAAGAACTCATTTTAAAGGCCATGGTTATGTGCAATTCTGTAATTTCTGAAAGAAATTTCAGGAATCCGGATCTATGGAGGCCTGGCTATTGATCTACTTCGCTAAGGTCAGCCACGAGTCAAAAAGGCCAACAAAGATTGTTATTTGTCGATAACACCGAAGCGTTACAGTGATGTTACAGTTTCTAAGCTCTCTCGTAACCTCTATGCGGCCATGGATAGCCGAGTTTCCAGGGTTACTGTTTTCAGAAGATTTAAAGCGAGGGGGCTGTTCGTAAGAAATCTTCTACTTATGTTCGCTGACTTCTGCCGACAGAACATTCCGTTTAGGCATGGATAAATGGTTAAATATTCTCTTCACTGATGAATCCCGCTTCAACCTGACCATGGCTCACGACGAAATTCATATGGAGAAAACCAGGAACCCGCTATCTGCCTTTTAATGTTCGAGAAACTGACCATTATGAGGGGCGAACTTTAATGGTCTGGGAAGGGAAAATGCTGAATTCGTGCACACTCCTCAGTGTCTTTGAAAGAGCTCTATGATTGCTGTGAGGTATAGAATAAAATTTTCGAAACCTATATTAGCCTTTTCAGGACAGGACCTTTTCAGTAGGTATGGATGACAATGAGATTTAATGGACGACAATAGGACACCAAACAGAACACTCCATTTTCAGGAAAATAAACATATTTGCCAGACGCATTAGCCAGCTAGATCTCAGAACCTCATGCCTTAGACGCTCTGGAGAGCGCAATTGCAACACGTGATCCCCCTTTGAGAACAGTCCAGTTTCCGAAAATAGCCCACTCGACGAGTGGGACAAATTGCCACCGAAACCATCATGTTCATTTCCAGTATGAATTCAAGTTGTAAAGCCTGTATATCTGAACAAGGTGGGTATATTCCTCCTCCCTCACTTTAATTCTCCATTCAATCATTTTTTTATTCAATTCTCTAGAAACTCTTCGATACCATCTGACTCTGGTAAGTGTTACGCAAGATCATACGTGTATATTATAATTGTTAAATGGTTATTATTTTTGTATTTTATCAACATACACTGGACAGTCTTTAATGCGAATTTGTTTATAAAAAAATCTGTCCAATTGTTCTGGCGATAATGGACTAAATATAAAAATTCTCTCAATTCTGAAAACCAGTGTAGTTTTAAAATAAAATGGATTTCGAGAATGTGCGAATAAGGTTGACTTTGATTTGGGTAAATATCCAATAATCTGTTGAGAAAAAAAAATTTAACTTGTATGGCACTTTGAGAATCATATGGATAAGGATAGACATGAGAAATGATTAGAAAGCATGCAAAGATAAACATTGAGTTCTATCTTGTTTCACTTTTTGGTCTGGGGCATATAAATGGAAGGTTTACCACTGGGCAACACTACTATTTTTATAAATGCAGAAATAATATTTTCCTTTGGAAATAGATGACTTTGAAACTATCTAAGTAGCATCTAAATAAATAAAAAAAATCCGCAGTAGAAACCCTGTTTCGATCAAAACTTTATCTTGCACTTGATGTCATCTCTTGTCGGTTTCGAAAGCTAAAAGAAGTTATTTTGGAAAGCATTTCCTTGTGTCAACACAAGCAGTTCTCCTTCTGGCTATACGGCACATTCACCTTTTTGAAAGGAAAAATCTTATAATAGGATTAATAAAAAAAGAATCTGTCTAAATATAGAGACAAAACCTTTTATTTTTGAATGTCAAATAATAATTAACTTCAGACTAAGGAAGACAGGTACTAAGGTTACAAGTAAAAGATAGTTATCAAATCTATAGTTGAGTATGGCACTGAAATTTGGATTCTAATAAATAAAGACGAATCTAACCTACTACCCTTCGAAAAGAACATTTTGAGAAGAATCTGACTGTCAAAATTGCATACTTCGTGTTAATTAATAAAATAAACAGTCATAGAAATACCTTAAACAGACAAAAGGAAGTTGCATAAGGAAAACATTCGGTTTAGAAAAAAATTTCTGCTCTTGATTTTGTCAAAGAATCTTCTACAACTAATAAAATATCTATAGTTGACAAATACTTCACGAAACAAAATATAAAAATTATTTATAAAACAATAGCAATAATTTCACATTTTAGCTAAATTTAAAACTATACATTAAGATTACATTTAATATAAAATAAATTAAAACTATATATAAAGTTTAATTAATTTCTTTTTACATTCTTTCATAAACGCACTTACATATTCCAACTAAGCCTAAAAACAAACGATTACCATTTAAATGACGCACTTAAAGCCAAAAACCGTGATAATTTTCTTGACAAAATTTAAAAGCTTTCAAATAAATGTAGACATTTAGGAACTAAAAATAGAAACTTGACGTTCTTTTACGGTTGAGGATAGAGTTTCAAAAGTTTTATTTGAAAACTATTAGAAAAGAACCGACATATTTAAGCAAACTAAACGACTGCTATTTTTAAACAAAAACCCACGGATTTAATTTGATATTTGAAACACATCTTTTAAGTTAAACGTTTGTGCTGAAACATTTAGTTAATAACGAATTTGGTGCTAACCATTAGGTAAAAAGTATTCAACGGTGAATTATGTATTACTTGGGAATAAGGTTTTGTAGTGTGCGCAACAAAATAAACACATCACCCTGGATAACTTTTGATCTAATGATCAGATCCTCACTTTCTATGACTCAATCTTAATGGTTTAAAAGGGTAATCTCAAATAAGCTAATTAAATAGTGCAGACAATATTTTAAGATACAAAATAAAACACAATACGTAGTTTAGCTTAATAAGCATACTTTTTATGATGTATTTGGATTTCTGACCCCCAAAATATAGGGGGTAGTCGCAATCTGGGAAATATGATCCCCTTAGTTTAGTCAGGAGAGGGATCCAAAGTTTGGATCCCTCAATTCTGATTTTACTTTTTGCATATTTCCCCATATCTAGAGAACTATTTTAGCGAATTGAAATATGTTTGCACTTAATTATAATATTCCTCAATCCAAAGATAATTCGATACGAAAAATAATTTTTAGTAAATGCTTATTATTTTTTTATTATTTATTTAATAATAGTAGAAAACCTTTCGCTCAAATTCTGCATTTTTTCGCATGAAATTACATTTTTTAAATTGATATTAAAAACTGAATGCTTTACTCAATTTAATTTTTTAGGTAATAATTGAATAAATAATAAACATTTACTGAAAGTTATTTTTTGCATGGATTTATCTTTGGATAAACGAATTTTATAAACGCGTGCAAATTTTTTTTATTCGCTTAAAAAATTCTGGAGCTGTCATGAAATGCGCTAAAAAATATGTTGTCATTCCCAGGGAAGGATGAAGTCCTTTTCTTTCAATACCGCCAGATGGCGTTCTTCTTTAATTTGTATGTGTTTGTTTGCTTTTTGTTAATAAACTTTATTTTCTGTCTGAATCTCGATCCACGGACTACAGTTGGCAGCAAGGCTGTGGTTTTGAAAATCATGACCAGGCGATAAATAGTAATAAATATTCGGAATGGAAAGCCGCAATGGAAAATGAACTTCTTTCGATGGAGAAACATAAGGTTTTCGAATTAATTGAGAGGCCTAAGAGGGAAAAAATAATAAAAAGTAGATGGGTGTATACAATTAAAAATGGCGAAAATAACAAAATCTACAAAGCGCGACTGGTTGCAGCTGGTTTCAGTCAAGTAAAAAATTTTGATTATTCCGAATCATATTCACCTGTGGTAAATATTGAATCATTTAGGTTATTAATTACTTTAGCAGCAAAATTGGACTTATTTGTTAAATTTTTTTATATTAAAACTGCATATTTATATGGTGATATTAATGAGACTCTATATATGGAAATACCTCCAGGTTTTGAAGATAAATATGGTAAAAATAAAGTGTGCAAATTAAACAAAAGTATTTATGGTCTACCTCAATCTGGTAGAAATTGGCATAGAAAGTTAAAAAATGAACTTAGAAAGATTGGTCTCACTCAACTTGCATTTGACAATTGTGTATTTACAAAAATTAATGATAATGATTTTTTCGCAATTTGTGTATACGTTGATGATTTAGCAATATTTTCTAACAATTCGAAATTATACAAAGATATCATTTCAAAACTTACTCAAACATTTGAATTAAAAGAAACAACTAACGATTCAAAATTTTTAGGCATTGAGATTTCACAAGAAGAAAACGGAATTGGTTTATCTCAAACTCATTACATTGAATCCTTACTGAAAAAGTATGGTTTGGAAAATTGTAAGAAAACAAATACTCCCATAAAAGGTGAAGATAGATGTTTTAATCCTACTGATGATTTAGTGGATCAAACTGATTATCAGGAAATCGTCGGTGAACTTTTATATTTAGCAAATAGAACCCGACCAGATATTGCTTTTGTAACTAGTTATTTATCACAATTTAATAAACGTCGTGAAAAAAGGCATTATGTTTTGGCTAAAAGAGTTTTGAAATATTTGAACGGTTCAAAAGATAGGATCATATTTTATAGTAAAGAATTTGGTATTTTAGATTGTAGTGCGGAATCAAGTTGCGGCAACGCAGAAGGAGGAAAATCTTTTTCAGGTTGTGTAAGATAATTCTCTTATAACATGGAAAAGTAGAAAACAAAGATGTGTAGGTCTATCAACATGTGAAGCTGAATTATTTGCTGCGGCTGACACAGCTCGAGAACTTACGTGGATAATAAATATGTTAAATGAACAGAACTGTAAAAAAATTATTAATGCTCCTGTTACTATATTTTCTGATAGCCAAGCAGCTATTGACTGGTTGAATAATGGTAAATCTTCTAACAAAACCAGGCATGTAAATCTTAAATTTCCTTTTGTGAGAGACATGGTTGAAGATAAAATATTAAAAACTGTTTATAAGAATACTAATGATAATGTTTCTGATTTTTTAACTAAAGCTGTAACTTTTGAGAAGTTAATTTTCTCTTTGGAAAAAATAAGTTTAATTTGAAATTTATGTTAAAAGAATTAATATTTTTTTATGTATAATGTTATTTGTGTTCAAAAGTAAAATTCTTCTCACAGGAGGAGATTGTTGTCATTCCCAGGGAAGGATTGCTACGAAGTCTTTTTTTTAATACCGCCAGATGGCGTTCTTTTTAAATTTGTATGTGTTTGTTTGCTTTTTGTTAATAAACTTTACTTTCTGTCTGAATCTCGATCCACGGACTACAAAATAAAATTAAAATTAAGGGGTAACAAAATTTAATTACGGCTACCACCTATATTTTGGGGGCAAGAATTAGAGTTCATCATAAAAAAGGCATCTTTATTCAGAGAAAGTACATTTGTTTGTCTGGTTTTACAACCTGAAATATCATCTGCACCATTTAATTAGCTTATTCGAAGTCACCCTCTCAAACCATTAATAATGAGTCCCAGAACGTGAAGATCTGATCCTTAGATCAAAAGCTTTTCACTAATATAATTTTTCTGCTGACTTCAGTGAGGGAAAAAACATATCCCTGAGTAAAATTTTTGTTCTTATGGTCATATTTTCCACACTAAGTACCAATCTTAATGGCTTCAAATGTTAAACTTAATAATGTTTATTAAATAATTCAAACTATCAATTAAATTACAGAATCAGACACATAATCCGTCATTAGCAATTACTTACCTTGAGTGAGCTGAAACGTACAATAATAGAAAAAAAGTATTCCAAATTTAGTACTTTATTCTTTAGTTGGACAAAAAACTTCTTTTTTATGTAAAGAATCAAATTTTGTCCAAACCTGTTTGAATGCATACAGAGCAGATTTAGTGCATGTCTGAAAGAGAAAGAGTGGAAGAATTATGTTGAGTAGACATTTTGATATTACAATCAAAATTAGTTACAGATGTCATGAAAATCACCTGAGATTGGAAAGAAGAAGAAAAACAATTTAAGAAGGGAAAAAGTAATTGAACTGTGTTTGCTGTTTTCTGTTTAGAGAACAGTTATTAAGTTTCAGTAATAGTTCAGAGTTAATCAACAGATATTGCAACACACTAAAAAAATTAAAAACATACCATTCTATCAAAAATATTTACAGGGATGTCTGTTAATTTCGTCCATGGACTGCCTTACGCTGTTTCTGCAAGTAGTAATTTTGGAAACAACGCATTGATCAATTGAGTAAGCAGCACCATCTGCTCACAAACTTTGTAAATAATTTTAAAACATAATGAATTACTTGTCTCCTTAGCAGTGCGCAGTCAAACTTACATTTATAGCTCTCTTCATTTTTTTTTCAATTGAGTTTTGAAATGTTTGGATGGGGCACCCAGTGTTTTTAGCTTCCCTCTTAGTTTGCATTTATCACTTGTCATTGACGACAATTTTACTTTACTTCATTTTTTATAACTGGTGTCGAACAGCAAACCCAATTCCGATTTCACGACTATCACTGTTCGACTCCGTAGCCTTGTAATTTCAAGCAAAACCCAGAAGACAAGGCTTTCCTTAAACAAGAATTGGAACAAACTAGCCTTCACTTTGATGGAACTAACTCATTTATATTGCATGGAGAGGAAATCTCCACCCGACTTCAAAGCGATTCTAACCCATGATTTGTCTCCCAATGAGGATTCTTTACTTCAGCATCGTAGTTAGTGAGAGTCAGGAGCAGAATTCATTACAAGAAGTCACCTCTGGGATTTGAACCAGAATCTCCTTATTGAAAGAGAACGCTCTATCCTTTGAGCCACCGCTGCTCTCTTAGATGACAACTGAAAAGTTTTAACAATTTGTCTTTGCCCCTTAGGGATGTTTTAAAACTAAAACGATATAAGGAATAGAAATCAAGCACGCTGAAAAAGTCCAATAATTAGAAAAGTAACATTTATAAGCCCTTATATGTTTGACCAACTCAGCAGTCATAAATTGATAGTGTTAGGGGTATCTGAAAATGAAAGAATATTGAAATAGTACAAAGATTTCATCCGTTTAAGTTCACTTAAGAATCTACTCTTTAAAGGAGCATATAGTCTCAGTTGTGCCTCGCCATCTAACCCGATAGTCAGCAAAGAATTTTATCTCATTTAAATTTTTACCTGTACCTCTGGCTTTTCTCTCAATACCTCTATGCCAAGTCATCTTCGGTCTTTCCCATTTTTTCTGTCTACCTTGGGGAATATAATAAATTCTAAATTCTGAATAAGGTAGACAGAAATAAATAAAAATTTCTGTCTACCTTGGGGAAAGTTTGGCTCAGAAAAGGAATTTTCTGATCTTTTCAATACAGGTTCAACCCATTTCCATTTTCCATTTTTTTAAATTTCACAAGCGCATGATTCCTTCTGAAGAAAAAATAAATAAAATAAGGAATAATTCAGCATCCCTTACTTCAATGTGCATTATCGTATATCTTAAATGAAAATTAGAAACAACAAACAGTTACGAGCAAACTAAAGGATGTAAGTGGCAAGAATAATTAAAAATAATACTGGGGTATATTTTCTTTTTTTTTGTTGCACGAGATGTTTGAAGAAAATCATAGATATCGTCGATTTCAAATTTGCAACCAGTTTCTCTCACCAAGCTGCAGATTTTTTAAACGATATTTTTTGTCTATTTTTTGTCGAAATATGTAAGTTTAAAAAGGGTATAGCAGGAAATGGCATAAGTGTTGCTACAAACTTCTAATTGAGTTAGAGTACATCATCAGAATTAAATTTGTATAGGAACCCATGTTTAGAAATGTCATCAGAAGCCACTAGAGGAGCTTCTTTATTATGAGTTGTTTCTTCATATAAACAGATCTTAGTAGGGAAATGCCCCCAGCCGCGCATTTCCGGGTATGGCATCCTATCCATTGTTAATCTGATGAATCATTCGAACTCTCAAAGAAATTTGTCGCAACATTTACGCGGCCCCTCTTATATATTAAGTTTTTAAACTTGAACATTTCGAAAAAAAATAGACAAAATTGTTATTTTTAAAAAAAATCTGTAACTTTAGGAGCAAAACTAATTTTATATTTGAGTTCCCTACATCACAATTAAGCAAGATCAAGTACTTGTATAAATGCAACAAAAAATTTCCTTCCCAGTGTAATGTATGATTATTGTGAATTTTTACAACATTGTCATCAAAATCATATGATCATTAATGGATTAAAAGTAATTATAACGCAAATAAATGAAACTGAATGCGTAAACATTTGTTATCAAAATTTGTGAAAGATTTTATATTATTATAATCAGGGGCGTCAAAAAAACAAGATAATGGAAAGTTGCACAAAATCTTGGAAATTTTAGGGCATGATTTTATGATTGCCAGATTCAAATTTTTGCACCGACGACAGTGCTGACTGAATATCCCCAGCGGTAGACAGATCATGGGTAAAAATCCTTTCACCGACAGGCTAACCATGAGAGGTATTCGTGGCTTTCCTCTTTTCGAAATACAAATAAGGGGTAGTTCAACCAAAAAATCCTCTACGAATTTGTTTAAGGGCTTGATCCAAAAGTTCACTTGTCTTCTGGGTGGGATACGAAAATACAAGGGTACGGAATTAAGCAGTAATATTCGTAAATGGATCAGCTATTTAATGTCCGCGCGTTTTTTTTCATACATTTTTACGCATTTCGTACAAATAGAGTGAATCATTTCTGACGCTGTATTGAAGGTGTCGGTAAATTATCTTCCATTATTTGAGTATTACTTCAAATTAGAGGAAAAATGGCAAATTCTCATCTTAGCTATCACTAATTAAAAAGTCCGTAGACTTAGCTGTTTCTTTGACTGTTATTTTTTTTTCTATATTAAAAAGCATTTATTATCGCGTAAAGTATTAATAGGTAAAAGGAAATTGAAATATCTTTTCTGGCAAAATGTCTGGATTGCAAAACCCGTTTAAAGATTGTCCTACAAAACAATAAAACGAAATGAAATATTTTAATTGATTTATTGTTTTTAATGTTATCGAGATAAAACTTTCATTTTTGTCTCTCATAAATTTTCTTTTTTGTATTTAAAATAAATAATGAAATTTAATTTTTTTATGATCTATAAAAACTGACTGCTTATTTTTCAAGTCGTGCTATTTTAACGTTAATTTAGGTTGGCGTTTTTCGTCTTATTTAAATTAAATTAACAATTCTTTATTTATATTCAATTACTCCTTTAAATCAAATTCCTTTATCTCAATGCAAATTTTTTTTAAATAATTTTTTGGTTATATTCATCAATGTCTCGAATAAATTGTCTATTTCGCTTTTTTTATCATTTTTAATTATATTTGTAATTAAGAATTATTTGGAATCAAAAGATTATTTGTGACAAGGCTTTGTTTAACCGTAAATCTAAGAAAGCATTTGAAACTTACTTCATGTGTTTAGACAATAGGTATCTAAATATTGTCTAATGATATTGTATTATATTACAGTCATTGTTTAATATTATAAGATATAATGGTGTCTAAACATTAGGTGAACTTTTATTGTTAAGTGTACAAAACTATTACCCACAAAAAATTATAAAAATAATTTAAGTAATAACTCATACACTTAACTCATTTGAACTTTTTGGGCCTATGTTTCATTTATGTATATTAAAAAAAGAAGACAGAAAATTTTCAAAACTTAAGAATAATTTATTTGCTTAAAAGGATATGATTAATAGCGTTTCTTTTGATTGATAAATTCCAAAGCTAAGTTTATTTAGTTGAAGTTAATTAAAAGAATATGTAAATGAATTTAATGTATCGTTTGTAGTAGTTTTCTTGTTCATGAATATTCAATAAAGAAGCTTCTAGCAATAATGTTGTATGGTGTTTTTGCATGTGGGTGTTGTGCGTGTGAGGCATCTCTTTTCTTATAACTAGTGAGCCCCTCTCCCTGTTCGCTGATGCCCCTTTTCCCCATAAAATTGATATGCAAACTTTTATGGTTTTGTAAACAATGTTAGCTTCACTGGCTACTAAATTAAACATATTTGGAATGTGTTCTAGTGTGAAGTCTTCATTAAAATAAATTATTAAAACTTTAAAAATAAATCCTTTTCAAAAAATTTAGATTTTTAGTAAATAATAAGTTGTTGAACCTATTTTTCTGCCTCCTTGAGATTGATTTTTTTATTATACTTAAAATGCGTGACAGCATGACTGATACCCATTTTTTGATGAATAAAAGCAATATTAAATAGCATTACTATTATTGAACCTGCATAACTATATTTTTATCATTCTACAGAACACTTGGTTGATATAAATTATTCGCTTTTCGCCTTTCAATTCTTCCCAACTTATAGTTCAGTTTGTTTCAGTTTTTCCTTAATCAAGCGAGAAAAAATTTTTCATTCAGAAATTTGTTAACTGTTAGCTTGCGTTTTTATGTTTGTAACAATTTTAAAGCTCGATAACTCAGATCTTTGTTGCCAACGCGAAAAAGTAATGAGGACTTTCTTTCTTTCCTCTCAGATAAATCAGAAGTCGAAGTTAAAGTCGAATATTTTAAATAACGATACTACACATCTGTGCCGAAAAACAAGTTTTGCAGGAAATAAAGAAAGCAAATGCTTTCCCTCCCCCAATTAATAGTTTAGCACAATAATAATATAAACAAAAAAAATTAATACATGTCTTATCTAATCACTATTACTGTGCATCACAGTGATAATATATATAATATATTATACAGTAATGTGTTATAAATGTATTGTATAGCATATATGAATAATATGTATAACACATTATCACATATATACAAAATAAATCTCAATATATCTCTTATCCAATCACTATCACTGAGAATCACAGTGATAATATGTATAATATATAAATTATATATAATATATAAAATATTTCTAACACATTTTATCACACATATACAAAATAAATCTCAATATATCTCTTATCCAATCACTATCACTGAGAATCACAGTGATAACATGTATAATATATAAATTATATATAATATATAAAATATTTATGACACATTTTATCACATATATACAAAATAAATCTCAATATATCTCTTGTCCAATCACTATCACTGAGAATCACAGTGATGATATGTATAAAATATTATCACTGAATTGGAATTATAACTTTCCGATGTCAAAAAAAAAATTTTGAATTTTTTTACTGGGTGGTTTTCTTTAAGATGAAACGGGTACAACTCCAAATACGAGTTTTCATTATTGAAAGAGTGAACCTAAGCTTTTGACACCAAACAGAATCAATTTGGAATGTTGCTTAATTTTCTTAAACACTAACAAGGATAGAAAGGGCTGCTTAACGGGAAAAAGTGTTTTCTTGCAAAAATAAAAAATCATTTAAAATGGATAAAAATTAACAAAATAGTTTTACCAATTTCTTTCAGCTTATTATCTGAAATTAATTCTTAGAATATTTTCTTTTAAAGAATACTAAGAGATGATAAATCTAATAGTACCAATATCATTTTTTGAATAGTTTCTCATTCCTATAATATAATGAAGTTGCCTTTATTTTAAATAAGATCTGATGATATTTTCCATAATTAAATATGTGACAGAATATTTTTCTCACATTCCAGAAGTGGCTCGAGAAACATAGCTTTGATAAGTACCATACCATTATTAAATTAGAAGATATGTAATAAAAAATCTGAGATTGAAGTTATCTTTACTGAAGTTAATTTAAACAATTATTCTAAGTAATTATTTGAATTTAATTACATTCTTAATCTTTGAAACATTAAACTCGACGAATTTGTTTACAATCATATTTTTAACGTTGAATGACAATAAGTTGCTAAATTCACTATTGAAATGAATGCAGAGTTTAATGACATATCAGAGACGGATACAGCTGCAATTCGTCAAATTTAAGTGCAAAATATTAGGCCACTCTAGCATTTTCTTAAAAAGAACCATTAATGCCTTAAAATATTATACCCAAAAGTTTATTTGTTGAAAAATATCTAAATTTGTGTTCTTGCGCAGTCTTTTAGTCTACTGAATGTGTCTTTTGTAACTGATGCTGCAATTTTTACTGATTTGTACTGTGCGTCTTTTGTAGCTGATGCTGCAATTTGTACTCTTTGTCTTCTGTAATTGATGATGCAATTTGTACTGTGCGTCTTTCGTAATTGATTATGTAATTTGTATTGATTGTAATGCTGTAATTTGTACTGATTTGTACTGTGTGTCTTTTGTAACTGATGCTGAAATTTATGCTTATTTGAACCATGCCTATTTTGTAACTTACAATGTAATTTGCACTGATTGCGATGCTTTAATTTCTACTGATTTGTACTATACGTCTTTTGCAACTGATGATGTATTTTGTACCGTACTGGTGCGTAATTTTTTTTATCGAATGATTTCAGTTTTTAGTTACAGAGCTCTATTATCAGATAACTTCGAGAAAGTTCTTATTGAAATTAACACTTCTCATCTCAAACAAACTTTATATAGCACAATAAAGACAAAAGGGATAAAAAGAAAAAAGAGAGAAGAGCGAAAAATTCTGAAAATTAAAAGTTTTATTTTTTTTATTTTTGCGGATGAGCTTATTAAAAGATTATATCTTTTCACTATTTCGCTTTCCGGCTTTCTAATATATATTTTTTAAATAAATTTTTTTGAAAACAGTTTATTTTAACAATTTTTCTTCTTCTCTTTTCATTAATCTTTATTTCTTTCACGTTTTCTCTAAATTTTTAACTTTTATTTTTCATAAAAAAAATCTGAAATTGTACATGATCCAAAATGTAAGATAATATTTATATTTAAATTTACTACTTTGCTAAAAGTTTAAAAGTAATAACTTTATTCTAATTACCAAGTTGTATGACTTGCAGCTATAAAGTTAGTAAGTCATATTTTAATCATTAGGACTATTATAATTCGAATTGCTTAAGGACTTTTTCTCATTACTTCTGAGTTTAAAATTCTGCGAAATACCTTTCAAGCGATACTTCCAAGAATTATAATTATTAGCTAATGATGTAAAGAATTTTAATTACGAAATGAATTGCGTTGCTCCAAAGGCAAGTTTGGGCATGCCTTTAAATTAAAACTTCCGGGAACAGGAAAGTAATTATGCCACCTCATTTTTTTAATATATGCATAATGTATAGAGGATGTATTGGGGGACGGTCTTTAATGTCTCGGAGCTTGTTCCTTCCAGCTTGGGTGTCTCAATTTTTTTTTACTATGTTTTTTATAAACTCTTCTTCTTTTACTTGCTCCAATTTTATTGTTATTTACCTTTGTACTATTTAATTGGTTTTAAAAGTACTGTTTTTAAATGTTTTTACAATATTGTTCTTTTGTAAATTTTGCACGTTTATCTTTTAAATTGTTCTTTTAAATTATCTTTTAAATTGTTCTTTTAAATTATCTTTTAATTTGCACTTTTAATATATTGCTGTATTAATGGTTATCACCTTACATGATTTTAGTTGCTCTACGCCCGCCATGTTCATGGGCTGTTGCCATGTCTGATGTGTATTTTATGTTTGTACTGTTTTCTGGATTTTTTTATTTTAATAAACATTTACCCGTATGCCCTAAATAAGGGCGGGTCGGGGTAAATTCTTCCCTATACATAATGTAAAATTAGATGTGCATGTTAAAATCAAGATCACTTCGGGCACCAATTTTTTTTTTTTTACGAAAGTCAACATGAGGGTATATGATAACAAAATGGATAACACCTGAAAATCAATTTTAGCTTTCTTTTGACTAGTTTTTTTAATTGCAGATTTTTTCCGTGACTTTTTATGCATGATGGGCTGAGAGAGAGGTGTTCACTGACCGCTGGCTAAGATCGAACGAAGGACCTCTTATAAACGACATGGAACAGCAGACTCAATTCTGAGTTTACGACTTCCTATATTTAACTCCAAAACCTTGTAATTTTAATCCCAACCCAAAAGACAAGTGAACACTTAAATCAAGTGTTGGGTCAAACTAGCCTTTGTGGAGGACAATTTGATGGAACTAACCTACATTTGTGTTATATAAAAACGAAAACTTAAAAAACCTCACAAGGTTATTCTTCCGACGGCAAGGGGATTCTAATCCATATAGCCTACCATTAAGGATATTTTGCGTCTGTTCTGTGGTCAGTGCAAATCGGGAGCAGAATTCATATCAATCTGTCATGACTGCCTTTATATTTTAGTTAAGTTATATCACGAAGTAATACAACTTTTATAAACGGTAAAAATTATATTATACCGTCACATTTAATGCTTTATGTTTATCATTGTTTGTGTAAATATATCGATGTACAAGCCAGAAACTGAAATCAATAAACTCGACTATTATCAATCAATCGATTGCTGTAATTTCGTGGTTTGCAAAAATATATGGAATATATTTCACTTTTAAATAAAAAAGAGTGAATTGTTAATGAGAAATTATATTTTCCTTAACTTCCCTTACTTACTAGTATGTCGGAGTTTGTTTAAGGTTTGACTGGTATGCCTTAAGCTCGTTATTTAAAAAATATATTAATAATAACATACCGAGATCTACATTCGATTTCTATCAGTGACTCCCAGAGGAACTTGGGATAGTTACCAAATACTAATATCCACAAAACTTTATATTTCAATCTCCAGATAAATATAGTGTTTCATTCGTACGTTACTTGAAACAATGGAACAAAATATTTAGTTCTGGAAATCTGGATTACCATAAACAGCGAAACCTGTTTAAGAAGGATAAAATTTTTCTTCCAATATCCGCCCCTGTGCATAGTTCGACATAGATAGTATACACATTCGTGATCCGAGTATCAGAAGGTCAGATGTGTTGACCACTCCTTTTAGGCCCCATATTAGATGGGCCATCCTTTCACCCACAGTATGAAGCCAGTCAGTAGAGAGATAGAAGGAAAGAATTTCCATGTCTCAGACAGGGTTCGAAGCCGGGACCGATTTGATGTGAGGTCAGCTCCTTGCCCATCATATAGGCCGGTCGGCAATAAAGTAAATAAAACACTTATTAAACAGGAAGAAAATTAAGTAGACAGGCCAAAATTATTTTTTTAAAAAGCAGTAATTAAAATATCTCACTACATTAAAAAATCGAAAGGACTACCAATATTGCCACCGCTAATTTGGATGTAAAACGTAACGTTACATTTTGTTTTGCTGCGCAGAAACTGCAAGACTTAGAAACTTAAAATTACGAGAGAAGGCGGAACAATGTACAGGGAGTACAATGGAATAAAAAACTAATTTAACATTCGATAATTTTTTCGAGAATTATTAATTGTTGAACTTGCAGCAAAAAATACAAGCAATTAAAACCATTTCCTATTTGAATAGTTATCAAACGTCAACGAGTAATATTATTTCTCATTTATTTCGTCCTATTGAGTCACAAAATCTGTATTCCTTAGGCAAAAATGTTTTTTCAAATAAACTGCTGTTTGTAGAAAATGCAACACCATGAAAGAATCATCAGAATCAAATGAAATTGAATGCAGAAACGACTTGTACTGATACAAATAAATGATGAAATTTTCAAAACAAAAGAAACAAATTAAGCGTCCGAAATCAGTATTTGGTGCAGCCACCACGCGCTGCAATAAGTGCTGCTATACGACGTGGCATGGAGTCAAACAGATGTTGAATATCTGCTTGAGGAAGAGAATTCCATATCGCTTGTATGCGCAACCAAAGTTCGTCTTTGGAAACTGCAGGACGCGGATCACGAGTGAGACGCCGACCAACCATATCCCACACGTGCTCAATAGGCGACATATCCGGCGAATAAGCAGGCCAAGGAAGAAGTTGCATGCGTTGTGCTGAACAGAAGTCTCTAACAGTCCGCGCAACATGTGGGCGTGCATTATCCTGCTGAAAGATAGCTCCAGGGATGCCTTGAAGGAAAGGAACGACTTCGGGCTGTAGCACTTCACGGACGTATCTGTTGCTATTGAGATTACCCTCAATTCGTATCAAATTGGATCGTCCATGATACGAAATCGCACCCCAGACCATAACTCCGGGTGTTCGACCACTATGTCGTTCAATAATACACTCAGGAAGGCAGCGTTGACCGGCATAACGTCTAACACGAACACGGCCATCATGGGTCCACAAATTGAAGCGTGATTCATCTGAAAAGACAACTTGGTGCCAATCAGCTCGCCAGTCTCTGTGCTCAAGAGCCCACTGCCGACGCAGCCGTCGATGATCCGCCGTGAGGGGAATCCTGTATAATGGCACCCTTGCACGCAATCCACGGCGCAGCAGACGACGACGAATTGACGAAGCCGACAATTGTACACCTGTAGCAGTAGACCAATGTGCTGCCAGCTGCCTGGAGGAAGCTGTGCGATCATTCACCGCCATGCGGAGCAGGTGTCGATCATCGCGCTCTGACGTCACCTTCTGTCGTCCAGTGCCTGTTTTTCGAGTTGTTCGGTGCTCGTCGGTCCACTGCTTCCAAACTCGCATCACTGTGGAACTGTTCCGCTGCATACGAGCTGCTATTGCGCGATAGGAAAATCCTCCTTCTCGAAGGCCGATTATCCTCCCTCGTTCAAACTCCGTAAGTTGCTTGAATTTCTTATTCTTCCGTCGTGGAGGCATACTCAGGTCTCACTAAACGTTTGCCACTAACAAATAATCATAGACTATTTTCAACGTCCCGCTACAGCACTTTATTTATACGCTTTCAGCATCAATTCAGAGGGCGCTGCGCGCGCCACGCACGCGCGATGGCTCTGAAACTTTATTAATTTGCATAATATCCTATAATTGACATTTGCTGCGAATTTCATTTGATTCTGATGATTCCTTCATGGTGTTGCATTTTCTACAAACAGCAGAACTCATGTTTGTGAAAATTGCAACACCATGAAGGACTTACGCGAGTGAGCTGAAATTTTCAGGAAATGCAAAGTAGAGCATGATATGCAAATGATTAGAATTTCAGACCCGTAACGCATGCGTATGCTGAGCAGCATTCTCTGAACGGCGGATGGATTCGAATAAATGACGGCTGTAGCCAAGCGAGTATAGTTATCGGTGGTTATCTGCTAGTGGTAAATGTTAGCTTAGTCATTACTTATGCCTATTCGACGAAAGAGAGCGAGATTTCAACAACTTACGGAGTTTAAACGGGGGAGAATCATCGGCCTTCGTGAAGCTGGATTTTCTTATCGTGCAGTAGCCGCTCGTGTGCAGCTTAACAGCAGCACAGTGATGCGTGTTTGAAAGCAGTGGATGGACGAGTGTCGGACAACTCGGAAATCCGGGAGTGGACCCTGAAATGTCACGTCAGCTCGCGATGATAAACACCTGTTCGGCATTGCGCTAACGGACCGTACGGCTCCCTCTAGACAACTGGCAGCACGGTGGTCAATAGCTACAGGTGTTTCATTGTGTGCTTTACAATTCGTAGACGTCTGCTGCAGCGTGGACTGCGCTCAAGGACTCCTTTATACAGGATCCCCCTCACGCTAAACTTTCGCCGCCTGCGGCTGCAATGGGCCAACCAGCATAGGGACTGGCTTGCTGATTGGCAGCGTGTCGTGTTTTCTGACCAATCTCGCTTCAATTTGTGGTACCATGATGGCCGCATTCGTGTCAGACGCTATGCCGGTGAACGCCATCTTCCGAATTGCGTTATCGAACGCTACAGTGGACGAACACCCGGGGTTATGGTCTGCGGTGACATAGCATATCATGGACGATCTCAATTGTTACGAATTGTGGGTAATCTGAACAGCAACCGGTACATCAGTGAAATTCTACAGCCCCAAGCTGTTCCCTTCCTTCAAGCCTTGCCAGGTGCTGTATTTCAACAGTACAATGCCCGCCCTCATATTGCTAGGACTGTTCAATCCTTCCTTGCATCACGACAGGTACAACTTCTTACTTGGCCAGCGTATTCCCCGGATATGTCGCCGATTGAACATGTGTGGGATTTCGTTGGTCAGCGTCTCGCTCGCAATCCGCGTCATGTTGCTTCTACAGGCGAACTTTGGGTACGCATACAAACAGTATTGAATTCTCTTCCTCAGACAGACATTCAAAGTTTGCTTGACTCCATGCCATGTCGTGTAGCAGCACTTATTGCGGAGCGTGGTGGTTACACAAAATACTGAATTCGATCTCTTGTTATAGTTTGTTTGCCTTGAAAGTTTAAGCATTTATTTGTACCACTCAACTGTGCATTAAATTTCATTCAATTAGGACGATTCCTTCATGGTGTTGCAATTTTCACAAACAGGAGCTTACATATTCTCATGAGCACACATATTGTTACTGTAATGTATTTCATGCACCCCACGTTTTTCGTTTTTCAAATCTTTGTTTTTTAATTATTATTCTCCACTACAAAAACGTGGTTCTTAAAAATATTATTTTTATTTTTTTTCTTCTTAAACGTCAATATTTTCCACAAAAACACAGAACATGTTCTTTTTAAAATACGCAATTATTGTAGCTTTATGTAAGGTCAGTATCTTAATAATTATCGTAATGAAACAAACGATTACCTAAATTTGAAAAATAATCATTTGTATTTATATCTGCAATTGTATCTGAATGTGGATGTGTATGCGGAATATGTTTGTGTATATGCATGTGTATGTGGATATGTATATGGTTATGCATGTGTATATGTATGTGTATATGTACTGCTATGTATTTCATGCTCCCCACGTTTTTCGTTTTTCAAATTTTTGCTTTTTAATTATTATTCTTCACTACCAACACGTGGTTTTTAAAAATATTATTTTCATTTTTATTTTTTATTTTTGTACTCACTTCCAAAATCTCAATTTTTCCACTCACTGTACACAAAACTTTTCGACTGACATGTGACACTAATTTGAAATAATCGAATCGACAACAAAAGACAATTGCGAAAATACAAAATTATTCATAATTCCCTCCGGGCAGGAACTGGACTATCGCATTGATGCATGCCGTGTGATCAAGAGTTCACACATAGAACACCTGTAATGTATGTAAGTAAAACTTGAATAATTTCGGAATAATTTCACAAGTTTCTTTTTTTCATATTCGTCTTCTTTTTTTTACTATAACGCTTCGAAACCCCGGAGGGAATTATGAATAACCCTGTATTAATTTATCTTTAATTTTAATTTTATTTTACTTTGTATGTCTTTTTTCTCTTCATTTTCATGCATTGTCATCCAATTCTGAACTATGTGCCAAATTTGAAGTCTGTAGCTAGTCGATAAGTTAGTTTAAAATCGATTACAAAATTCCACCCGAACAGACATACACGAAGGCAACTTGATATAAACGTGGTAATAAAATAAACAACTATGAATGAAAAACAATTACGTGGTTTAGTAATCAAGGGAAGAGGGAGCCTCCTAGTATATTAAATTATTGATATTTTGATATTCTTATTTCTTATCTATATATATATTTCTCTTACACAGCGACAAAGGAAACCTCCGAAAAGAAAGCCTCCTTCTCTTACACGGCGACAACTCCCCGAATGGCAACGCTGGAAAATCGACCAATGATTGCTGCTAAAAATGTCACACGCCAAATCTAGTTGATGTGGCTCAACATATAGCTCTTTTAAAAACGGAAACTAAAATAACCTTAAGCTAGGCAGAAGTGAGTAGTCTTTGTCGATAGATCTCTATTTTAGTATTTTTTCGAAAGCGCTTTTTTTCACGAATACGACCAATTACGAATTTATTTAACGATTTTTGACTTATATCACGAATTTATTTGTTTCATTTTTGTTATTAGTTATTCATTGAAAAATGAGTCTCAGTCGTGCAGTTACGCTTTAAGATTTTATACTATAGCACATTTCTAATAGGTTTAACGAATTGCATGTCATTTATTTGAATTCAAATTTATTTAAATGATTTAGTATTTACTAAAAATATGTAATTTTTTTTTTAAAGTTTTTATATGGATTTGAATGATTATTTTGAATTCTTAGAATTTTGTGTATTCGCAATGTAACTAAGTTAGTAGCGAGCGAAGCGAGCTTGGCTTGCGAAGCAAACCATATAAGATTGCGTAGCAATTTTCGGGAGTTGGCGAGCGCTAGCGAGCAGGGGGCGCAGCCCACTAGTTGTATATAAGAATCTAATGATGGTTTCGCAGTTTTCCATTGTTGCCCGTGCTTTTTTATTGGCCGGAAAATCACGTGATAGGATCCAGTTTTTCCTCATTCATTTTCATATTGGTTTGGTTGTCATCAGAATAAAATTAATATACGTCCTAAAGGTATAGCTTTTCAATAAATATTTTTGTACCCCTAATTTAAAGTTATTTTCCTGTACTGTTTTCCTTATTACTCTTTATTAATTTAAGAGTTTTTAAAAAAAAGAATTTTTGTTTTTTTCTATATTATTTTTATGCAAATAGCATTAATATAGTGTTATAAATTACAGTTTAAGAGATCTGTTTGTGGGAGCGGACCTTTAGACAATGCCAACTTTCATCTATCAAAAGGTACCTCAAGATAGAATCAAGTTAGCCCATCTTATATACTAGTGAATTGATGTTTAATAATCATAGTGGTAGTTACGTCACATGATAAATGATTTAGAACTTAAAGATTAGTTTCATGCACAAAGATAAAAGCAAAAATAGTATTTAACATATCCGCACGTTTGGCAAGCGAAAATAGTAAATTACGGTTGTGAAGTCATCAAATTTGTTTGAACAATGTAATATTATATAAAGTTATAACAAAATAAATGTTATTTTAATTAATTATTACTTAGAAAAATGACTTCTAATAGATCTGAATATACTTCTAGTAGATCTTCCCCAATGTATCTAAATATTTATAATACTAATAGGTAATTTTTATAATATTTATAATATTTGGAGGCACAAACAGAATTTCTTTTAGTACATATATGTTTACCCCTTCCTTCTCGCTTCCGTGAAAATGACGGGGTGAGGTTTCTCCCTCTATTTCCCGCTCCCGTGAAATTTCCGAACTGGAGTGCTCAGTAGTAACGCACCAATAAGAATAAAACTAATTCATTTCTTTTGCCCGGAAAACGTTTTATTTCTCATTTTACACACTACATGGCAGTGCCAGGTAAGGTAATTGTAGATAGTAGTTAGTTTATTTTAAACTAGATGTCAGCACTAATCAAATGCGTGTATTTGGCAAAATAGGCACTTTTAAGACCGTTTTCTTGAAAATTAACCGATTGTTTTGGGGTTAAGTGAATAATTTTAACTTTAGTATAAAAACTGTTTTCTGCCAAGAAGCAACAATTACTGCGAAGCATTCA
Organism: Parasteatoda tepidariorum; assembly: GCF_982258835.1. NCBI lineage: Eukaryota > Metazoa > Arthropoda > Arachnida > Araneae > Theridiidae > Parasteatoda > Parasteatoda tepidariorum. The sequence goes on from NC_141755.1 coordinate 32,115,720, forward strand.
TCAGAGTTGGTGAGTGGCAGTGAACAGGGGGGTTAGTCCCCTAGTTAATTATAATATCACACACCAACTAAGTTATACTGATTGAGAAAAAAGTTGGGCATTGTTAGACTTAATCATTAATAAAGAAATATGTGTTAAAACTAATTTATCTAAATTCTTTTTATTTTATCTTTCATTCGTAGTGAGTTTCTCTCTCAAACATGTAAAATATACTTCAAGACCACCCTAGAGTTTTTCCAGTAATCCAGAGGTTTTCGTCAGAATGAATTTTATTCCTTAAGACTTTTGAAACTTTTTTATGTTTTGGAGAGAAAATTGGTAGTCTAAAAAAACTTTTTAACCAGAAAAGGATTGAAAAAAAAATTTCTGGAAGGGTTTAGTTTAGTAATGTAGAAATAAGAGACAAAATACGAACGAGAATATAACTGGGGAAACTTTTTAAACAGGAACTTCTTGAAAGAGTTTTAATGCATTGATCTTTTCTTTACAGGATTATATTTTCCTTATTAAAGTTGGAAAAAAATCAAATATTCTTGTCTAAAACTTAATACGCATCATAAATTTTATACAAGTTCATTATTCGCCATTTTAATATAAACTACTTTTATTATTATTAAGTGCAATAGTTAAAACTGAAGTGAACTAGCTAAAGATGAGCTGATCTAATTCAAGATTGTAATTATACATTTATTGTTTGAATTATCTAAAAGTTTAAAAAAGGTCTTGTTTGTCAGAACTGTGGAAAGATTAAAAATACCTTACGTACGTTATCTTTTAAATATATGATCACGTATTTATAATAATTCTGTAAATGGAAAAGGTAAATAGTATAAAAAAATTTTCATCCTTACGTTTAGATTGAAAAATTTTGAATTTTTTTCATAATTTTGTTGTGAATCATAATCGGCAACAAATGAAAAGGTTTGATTTGAATATCTTTAAAATTAAAAAAGTTCCAAGTAACTTTCTAGGTAGTTTTTGTACTTTTTAAATAAAAGCTCAAAACGATTAGGTGCTTTCCACAAATTTCATTTTGTATTATTAAACAAACTTCATTAAAAATGAAACTGCCATAGTGGGAAATATCCCCCATAAAAGAATGTTTTCTTTCACATTTTGGTTTCCGGACGATTACTGTAAGAAATTATCATTTGTTATTAAATTTTGTCTCGTGATATAAAATAAAATTCGCGGGAAATCCCTGATCGTTTTGAGCTTTCTTTTAAAAAACGCAAAAACTTCTTGAAAAATTGCTTGACGAAACTTTTTAAATTTCTAAGAGATTTAAATCAAACTTTTTTCATTAGTTGCAAAATGTGATTCAATACTAAATTATGAAAGAACTTTTTTTTGCGCATATACAGTATAAAAGAGCTACCTGAAATACTTATATCTTGCGCAGTTTTTTACGTAATTAATAATTTTACAATACATTGAAGATTTATAAAGTTACAACAAAAAAACGTAAGGCAAAAAAATATTTATTTTTATAAAAATATCCATATCTCCATTAATATTTACTCTGAGTTTGCGAAATGTAATGCAGTTATTAAAAATAACAACTTGAGTAACAGATACAAGTTACAAGCTTATTGCTTGATTTTCTGGCATAGGGTGTTCAAAAATACTTGATTTTTTTGTAATCTATGGTCGGCCTTCGAAAAATTTTAAATTCTACTGCTAAGTATATTATGTATGTATGTATATATATATATATATATATATATATATATATATATATATATATATATATATATATCTGCATGCGCGGAAAGAATTTAGTATTTTTTCTTCATAATCATATTTCCAGCAGTGCCACTTTGCTGAATTTCAAAATGCCCCCCCCCCTCATCATAAAATTGGTCCCAAAAAAATTTCAAAAATTATTTTAGTTATTTTTCAGTCTGTAACTTTTTCATACAAAATTTCGTACAAATCTGCGGCATGGAAGCAACGAGATTTTCATTAGTTTCGTCGATCCAGACAGTATTAAGCTCGATATTTAAAAATCGGGTAAAAACTAGTTAAATGCGGAAATTAATATAAAGCATAATTTGTAGTGATTGTAGGAATTAATTGCTTTACATGCAAGCCATAAATACAAAATTACAATCGAAAGTTATTAAGAGTGTTAGCTTTTTTTTCTCACAAGAAAAAGAATAATTTGTAATATACAAAAGAAGTAAAGTGGTAAAGATTTAAATTTGTTACAATTACAGGCAACAAATCTTCAAATCTCAGTTACATTAAAGAAAACCTGAGTATAAGAAGGCCTTTGATCCTATTTCAGATATTTGTCTAATACTATTTTTAATGTTATTTCACTATGTTAAATGGTAGGAATCAAATTCCCTTACATAAAGGGACGTCTAATTGAGGATAAACCAATTTTTCCTCGAGGGAAAATAGATTATATGGACTAATATATACATGGATAACAAGTCTACAAATGACTGTTTTGTGATATATTAATGACTAAATTGATTGCAAGGCTAAATTTGTAAGTAAGTAGGAACAATTTTGTAATTCTGATAAAAGGTTTTGTCAAAATATTAAATAATTATAGTAATAATGAAGAACTTTATTTTTTTCTCAACTAGTATATCTATTTAGAAATGAAGAACTCTTCTTTTATGAACAATATCTATTATTTAGTAATTAAGAACTTTATATTTTATTCTATTTGCAACAATAATTGAATCAATTCAGGTGTAACTTTAGTATATTTACAGCAGTTTTATAAATAACATAAATAGAGACAGTAATCTGATTCTGAAAGTCTGAAAAATATTCTAAATCTGAAAGTATTGTTATAAGAATTAAACTTTTGAGATTTAGATCTTACCTCATAAGACAAGATTGTTTGAATAAAAATTATTTGGGTTTGTTTATTTCGTTTTTCTTAAATATTCAATTTTTTCAACACTTTCATTTCTTCACGTTTTTGCAACACTTTCCACAATTAAGTTAAAATCAGGTTTACTTTTTTATTTAAGAACTATGAATTACAGATTCAATTGAAATTAACGAACTATGGTTTGTTTTCAATAATTTCCGGTTAGCTTTAAATATGTACAAATAAAAACGAGACAAATCTCATTTTTACGAAGTTTCTTAATTTAATTACATTCAGAATGTATAGAACATTATTCGATTAATCTTAACATTTATAACTGTATATAATTAAATTCAAACGGAAAATATCATTGAATTTTTCATCAACTTAAATTTTTTTTTATCACATTGATCATTTCGGCAGGAGTTAGTTTTGAAATTACTTCAGAAATGTCAAATAAAGAAGAATGAAAAAACAGTTAGGAATTTTTCTTCGATATTTATAATTAAATTAAAATCAAAAATTAATTAAGTTACCCCGCTGCTCAAGCAGCCCAAACGGATAATTGCTTGATGCTTGAAACGAAATATAATACAGTATTTTTAATATTATCATTCAGACGTCTTTATTATTAAAAATATTAATACTAATTTCATTTCTACTTGAGAACTTTCTTAAAGCAAAAAGTGTCTTGTTTTTAAAAAAACGTACATAAAACGTTTTGAACAAATTGATCTCCTTTGTTATGACCAATTTATTAAATGTAACTTAATTATAAATTCCCAAGATGATTTCGACCATGCAGTTTTACAAATGGATAGATTTTCTTTTATTTAAAAATTATTTATCTAATTTAATTTTTTCCCCATAGCACGCGCTGTGGACTTCTAATTTATCAAATATCAAATTTTAATTTTTTAGCTTTGGACGAGTTTAGCATCAGGTTAGCTGCATAAGTTAAACGATATAATTGGGTTCTTGCATTTCAAGAAGAAGATCACTGATACCCACACATGTGACTTAAGACGTCAGCTGCAGCTGATCTCTTATAATCAAAATGGCGGGTTAAAGTTCAGCTAATTTTTTCCACGCAAGTTAAATGTTAATTAACGAGAAGTTACCCATCAAATTTCTTGAAATTGAATTCTCGTCTACGTCTACGTAAGTTAAGTAAAAACTTAGATTTATTATTTGTTTATGTATTTTATTGTCACCGTGATATATTTTTGTTTTGTATACCTGGCAACTTCGATGCATAATTAGTTTGCTTATGTTCCACATGGTTTCGTACCTGTCTTTGTGTTAAGTAAGAAATATATAAAAGAATGAATTGAAATCTTTGCGAAAAAATCTTATTGAAAGAATAAAGAATGTGTCCCTTAAGGAAATTGATACTTGACAGACTTGGCTTACTCTGAATAGACAATTGCTAAAGTAAACAAGTTCCGAGTTTCAACAACCAATCAGGATGGAGATACCCACACTGCCTCATTTGCAGACATCCCATTGGACTAGTTCAAATATAGGTTGTTTTTGTGGGGGACGGTAAGCTGTTAAAACTTCCGAGCCATGCTGCAAAAAATTGGTATTAATTTGCTGGCTACAAAAAATGAACTTCAATTTCGCCATATTTTGGTGTTTTCACTAGTTCTAAATCCCAGTAAAAGATTGCACCAAAAGTAGGTGTTTTGAAGAACAAATTACCTATTCTCAATCCTTCTTTTATAAAAGCAGAGAAAGGAGGACCGAGTTGTAAAGAAAACATGGCGTCGTAAACAAATGTCGTTCTGTTTACAATGACTGTCAAAGTTTTGTGTCCTTTACCAAAATTTGGTGCAGTCAGTTGTAACCTGGAAGTATTTTTCGATCACACTTCCCAATTTATGGTGTAACTGAAATAAAAAGGTCTTTTGTTTAAATAAAATTTGAGATAACGAGAATCTTTGCACTAAATATTGGTTAAGGATTTACCGAGTTTTTTTACGGTGAAGATAGGTGTCCATCTCAATAATTAGTAAGATGCTAATGTTTCAAATGTATGAAAAAATATGAATTATTATTGATTAAAATTTAAATGCAGAGAAACAAGCTAAGAACTAAAACAAATTTAAACAAATTAGAACTAAAAAAAGAACTTAAAACAAATTTACTATTTTACAATTATTTAGCAGATGGAATTTTTTTTCTTTTTTTTTAGCATGAAACTTTAAGAACTTACATTTCTAAATTTATGTATATCACTGTATAGCTACTGTAAAAACATTTTGGAACAAATTTAGATTAAAATCCATTTTTACCGTAAAATTTTACGGAACAAAAATTCTGATATACCATAATTTTGTCAGTAATATTTATTGTAAAATCATTGAATCACTGTAGTTTAACTATTGCCGTAAAATATACGATATAGAACTTTAAGATGGAAATGGATTTTACGGGTGATGCATCCTGCGTGCCAGTATTTTTTACCATACTTTAAGTCTCAAATTTTTACAGTGTATCTGTATATTTCTATTCTGTCTCTCTTGAAAACTGGATGCCTTGGACGTACAATAATATTTTTCTGAAAACTTAGTAATTAGGACATTAATAAGTTTTTTAAACTATTATAACATGTATTAATCTTAAATTATATCAATTAATAATGTCAATCAATTTCAAATTTAAATTTTTATCAACTGAGATAAAAGTACCAAAATAAGTAAGGAAAAAAAATTGATATTTTTATTTGAATTAAAGCAAACAATTTTATTATTCAAGTATAATATTTTAAGTCAAATCAAAATTGAAAAGCATCAATTTTTTAAAGGCTTTAAGTCTTACTTCTTCTTAAACAAGAAAGATTTATTTTCTCTCTTCCGTTACTGTTCTTTTTTTTATATCCGCATCCTTCAAGAAGAAAATAGCATCGCCTGATGAAATATCAGGCATAAAATATCAGAAGAATATCACATGACCCACACTTCTTTTTAAATTATTTTTCAGCGAATAATATAGCTATCCTCGAATTTTAAAAACAAGTTGAAAATTTAAACGATTCTCTTCTTGAAATTTATCCTGGAATAAATTTTCTTATTCGACTTCATTATTCCAATCTTAAATTTCGAATTTTAGGCTTCGTGAAGGATTTAATGCTAAAAGCTTTCTACTCTAAGTTTAAAATCTTCAGCAACGGAAAATAAATTACCTTAATTACCGAATCTTTAGAAGATTGAAAAATACTTTATCTTAGATTCATGTTGATATGACATTGTAAGACAAAGCTTAAAAAAGAACATTAATAACAAAACATCAAGGAATCAAGTAAAGCTTTTATTTATTGAAGAATTTTGTTAGCAAGCTGAGTTCTTAAGAGATTAATAAAGTTGACAAAAATACATTGGCAAAATAAATTTATTCATGCGTGCCTTTATTTGTAATTTGTTCCAAACAAAGGATATTCTAAAAGAAAGTATATGAATTCAAAACAAAATAATTATTTATGTAGTTCTAAATTAGCAAGACGTATGCAATATTTTCACTCGTTGAAGATATTTTTTTTAAACTGAAAACGGAATAAATCATTCATTAAATGCATTTAAATCATTGATTTAAGTTACTAAAATTTCTAAAATAATTATACTTTCCAATAAAAAATGTAAAGTGGAAAATCTATTTTACGTATTCAAGATTTTTTTTATGTAAATTCATCATTTGAGAAATGAAACAGGATTTTTAACATTACGATCTCAAAAATTACACAAGGAATTTTGTTTTTTGTTGCATGAGATTTTTTAACAAATCTTAGAACGCTGATATCAAATCTACAATCAAATACTGTTTCCAAGTTACAGATTTTATTCTTAGTCTATTTTTCGACGAAATGTAAAAGTTTAAAAACGGTAGGGAATCCTGAGACTTCAATAGGAGTAAGGGCACATCATCATGAATAAAATGACATAGGAATCCATGCCGCCATACGCCGTTTTTAGTGCATATTATTAAATGCGTATTTTTGCGTATTTCGCCATATCAAGAGAAATTTTTAGGTGAATTGAAAACTTTTTGCACACAATTTAAGTATACGGCTTATTTTAAACTAGATTTCTCAGGGACTTTTCCGCCAATTTTGTATTTTGCCGTGTAACATTACGTACTTCAAAATTATGTAAAAAAATTGCGTACCCTACATTTCTTAAAAGGTACACAAAAGGTGTATAAAAAATGTATATGAAATTTAAATTAAAGGTATACAGAAAATGTATACCTTTCATTAAAAAAAAATTTGACTATTATTAAATAAAATAATAAAAAATAGTTAATATTTACTGAAATTCATTTTTTTTTTTTTTGCATGAAGTTATCTTAGCATAAATGAATTTTATAATTGTGCGTAAAAATTTTTCAATTCGCTTGAAAAATTCTCGAGATATGGCAAAATACGCAAAAAGTAAAAGTAATATTGAGTCCAAACATAAGACCGCTCTCCTCAGCAAACTTTGCGGACCGTATTTCGGAGTCAAAAAATCGAATCTGTCGAAAAAAAGACATATTTATTCAGAGAAAGTACGTTTTTGTATCCGATTTCACAACTTAAAATATCGTCTGCACTAATTAATTGGCATATTTGAAGTCTACCCCCTTGAGCCATTAAAACTGAGTGCTGGAACCTGAAATTCCGATCATTAGATCAAAAGTTATTGCGTTTACGTAATTTAAACGTAACGCAAAAGTTTTCTAATGTCTTATACATTTTGAGCGGCAACACAAAATGTAACTTTAAGTTGAACGCCCAAAACAGCGGCGTCGGCCCTTATCATATTTTAACATAAAGTGACAGGCTTTTAATTTTGATTTTCAAAAAAAATTTTAACGGAAAGTAGAGTACTTTTCACTAACTTTAAAATCTAAATGCGTAACTATTCTAAACTCAGAATTAAAGATATTTATATTTTAATTTAATTTATTTAAAGAGATTATAAAAATTCTATTTCTTTAGAACTCTTTATTTATTCATATTTTTTAAGTAAATCTGTCAAATAGATTTTGACATTTTTTGCCTGGATAAATATAAATTGGATAATAAACTCACTTAAAAAGAATTATAAAAACTGTTTACAAAGCCTTCGAATAATAAAAGCAATAAAATATTTACAAGATACAAAATGGCGTACAATTAATCCACATATTTTTTGTTAAAAGCGAAAATTTTTATTTGTGGTATTAATGAAATGATCACTTAATCACGCTACGTTTAAAAGTTTGACTTAAGTTTTTTGGTTCTTTTTTTAACATAAATCTATACATTTTTCTACATCTATTTATTTATTTTTTGTGTGTAAACCTAGCTAGATTAAAGTATTGAAAAACATTAATCGATTTAAGCTTTTTATCCAAGAACTTTCAAAATTATAAAAAGGTTAACCAATATTCTCATATTTATCGTTTGTTTAGCAGAGCTTTTTTTTAATTTCGTTTAAAAATTTTATATAATTGTTTACTCAATTCAGCGAATATTTGTTTTCAAATTAAGTATTTCAGTATTTCACGCTTTCTTAGAATAACTTTATTAGTTTGTCTTCTGGCAAAAGAATCAGTTATTTATTCAAGAAATTCCTTTTCTTTTATGATGTTTTTACTGAAAATTCCGAGAAATTTCTAAAAAGAAATAGGAATGCCTTATTTTTCTTTTTTCATTTTAAAAATAGCGTTTTGAAGAACGAAGATGCACTTCATCAAAAAACCGATAATTACTTCAGTGACGTTCAGAATAATTAGTTTAGAAACTTTTATCCTCCAGTCAATTCTTTTTTTTCTCAATATTATTTTGAATGAAAATATTTTTCTTAATAAAGCATAATTTTGAATCTATTTATGAATTTTGCTACAAAAATTTTCAATGCTTACTTCATGTTAATGAATGCATTCTATGGTGCTTTTTTATTGATATTGTCATATTCTAACCTTTGCTGTTTTCACTTTAAGGCGTGCAGCTTCCGAATTTCAACTGCACTGCACCCTTATATTTCAATTCCAGATTATAGTTTTTGGATTGAACATAGAATCTGAGTTGGCTGAAAGTTATTTTGGAACCCTTGTGGGTAAGGGTTGTGAACTCGCCTCCCAAAGAGGTGACCCAGGTTTGAATTCCAGCAATGGTTTGTCGATACGAATTCCGCACCCGACTAGCGCCGGTCACAATGCTGATGTAAAATATCCTTAGCGATAGACGAATCATGGGTTAGAGTCTCCTTGCTGCCAGGTGAACCATGGGGGATTTTCGTGGTTTTCCAATCCACGTAAGGCAAATGCGTGTAAGTTCCATCAAAAAATGCTTAAGGAAGGCTAGTTTGTTCCATTGCTTGATCCAGGAGTTCTCTTGTCTTCTGAATAGGGTTCAAAATTACAAGGTTAAATAAATGAACATTGGTAGTCTTAAATTCAAAATTCAATCATCTGTTCAACGATGGTAATAAAATAAAACAAAGCAGTTGGTAGTGATGCTAAAAGTGCCGCAAAAGGAGAATAAACTAAACTTAGTGCTATGTTTGAATCGTGTAAAAACACAAAATACTTTAAATTTGAGTTTAGACACTAAGGGAGTTTCTTATTTATGGAACAGAAATTATAGTTATGTCTATTTTTTGCCTTTATTTGCGCATGATACACGTTTATTATTATTATTATTATTAAATTGAATCGCTTTAAAAAACGTGGGCACAATATCCAAAACCCGCCAACATTACAAATTTCGGAAACGACAATGTGGAGTGAAGTCGAGTAATCTTTATGCGAACTTTTTACACTTTAGATATTTAAAGCTCTCATTCATCATATATATTGCATTGGAAAGCTTGATGCTGTGTTAACTTGAATAAAATGCGTTTTCAGTCACACAATTTTTAGGATTCGGAGTGATATTACACCACGGTTTACATATTGTACCTTGATTTTTGTCCTGAATAGCCGCATCCTGCCCAAGTGTCATCATATTATTTTTACAAGTCTTATTTTCAACATTTTAAAACTAATGATAAAAAGTAAATAATAAAAGATTGACTTTTGCAAGGAAAGTGTACGAAATGTTAGTCGCAAATAAATTTAATTTCTTTATACAGTTTTTTTTTACATGAAATAATCTATATAAGACATTTTGTCTATTCCACATTGGTTTAAATTGAATTGTTGAAATGTCAAAAATCTTTTAGTAGGAATTGCAGAAATTTCACCAAATGCGGGATAAATAATACAGTTGGAAAACTTACGGCGCTTTAAATATGCTTGGAGAATAATTACTTTCAAAGTTCAGCAAAAGGTGCCGTGGTGGCTCAGGAGTTAGAGCGTTCGCCTTCCAATGAGGTGAACTAGGTTCGAATCCCAGCGATGGCTGGTTGAAAAAAATTCCGCACCCACTTCGCACTGATCACAATGCGGACGTAAATTATCCTCAGTAGTAGACGGATAATGGGTTAGGGCAACACCTCCTAGAAGTACGAAGGCCTCTGCACGGATCAATTTAGTAGACCGATGTGACGAAGTTATCTGCGCAGTAGATGAAAAATAAGAAAGATGTCATAACGTTCGGGGTACTAAGCTGCGCAGTGGTTGAAAATACGAAATATGTCATTACGTTTGGACTACTAAAGGATATTTATGGTAACCCGTGCTGAGGCCTGCTCTTTTCTAGGAGATGTTGGTTAGGGTCCCCTTGTCGTAAGGCTAACCGTGGGAGACTTTCGTGATTTTCCTCACCACGCAGCACAAATGTGGGTTAGTTCCATCAAAAAGTCCTCCACGAAGACAAATTTCCTCCAATGCTGATCTAGGAGTTTCTTTGTCTTTGGGATTGGGTTTTATAGTACAAGGCTATGGAGTTAAACATTAGTAGTCGTAAACCCTAAAATTATATCGGTTGTTCAAGGTCGGTTATAAAATAGAATTCAACAAGTACATTTTTGTTTTATTAAAATACTTGTAAAATGCAGAGTTGTACAGGGTTTTTAATTATTTAATAATATTTACTACTTAAAACATTTTAATTTTTATACTAATTTTATAATTTAATTTTCTTATCTTAGCCTTTCAAAACGAAAATATAAAAATTTGAGATTAAAGAGAAAAGTCTTCAGTTAAAGTAACCAACAAGTTCTTCGTTTGAAGACTGAATTGAACTAGATGTCGTATTCATTTTAAAAATGGTAATTTTTATCAATTTATAACTTCAATTTTTATCCTAAATAGTCAAAATAATTTCAGAACTTTAAAAACTATTTTTGTAAAAAAATTCCGCTTTGATTGCCTAATAACGCGTCAGGTATGTTCCTTATTAGTTTTATATTATATTATTCCTTAATTCAGAGAAACGTATCTTATTCCAGAAGTTCTACAGAATTATAGGAGAAAGAAGAACCAAAGATTTATAGTTCTTCCGAATATAATTGACATGAACATTCCCAGATAAATCATTCCGTTTCACCCATTCAGATTCTTGAAAAGTTTTATCTCATGAAAGATAAGCGTTTATCGTGATGAGAACTCACAGATATTTTCACCAAATAAATATTATATCTCTTTTCAATAATATAGGTATGAACTATATTTCTGAACCTGCATGCAAAAATAATTAACATTATTACAAATTTGATAGCTATAATGCGTGAAAATTAAGCGGCGACGCTTAAAAATTGATTGGATAAAATTTTGAAAGTCACCTACCATCCATTGGACTTATACGATTAACGAAAACGTACGTTGTAAAGGTTTTCATTGAAAGGAAGCTAAAAGAAAAGTCAAAAAGAAAATAGTTTTTTAATAACTAATATTTAATTTCTAAAATAGTTTTTTTTTAATAATGACATAGTTAACTGTCGTTGCATATAGTTTTATGCAGAAAAGCTTTGATTATCACTGAAAATAGATTTATGCGTAAATTGATTAAATAAAAAATTCGTAAATGGATTAAATAAAGGATTAAATTGAAAATTCACATTTAGTTAAAAAGCACATGATTTCGTGAATGCCAAAAATAAAATATTCAATGGGATACCTGAAAGTGACGTAGTGTGAGTGCCTCGATCCTGATTGGCTATTGAAATGAGGCATTTGTTTACGTTAGTAACTGTTCTCTTCTATTTCGAGTAAGACAAGCCCGTCAAGTATGAATTCTCTTATGTGACACATTCTATATTCCTTCACATAGATTTCAATACAGGCACGAAGCCATGTAGAACATTAACAAAAAAATTATGCATCGAAATTTTGGGGCACGCAAAACAAAAATATATCACGGTTACAATAAAATTCATAAAAAAATAATAAATCTAAGTTCAGTAAGATATGTAGACGAGGAAAAATTATATTTCAACAAATTTGATGAGCTATATGACACTAAATTTAATTATAGTCAAGTTAATTAACATGCTAACATGTGTGGAGACACTCAGTTCAACTTTAACACTCCATTTTGCTCATAAACGATCAGTTGACATCATAGGTCACATGTGTGGGTATCAGTGATCTTCTCCTTCTTGAAGTGCGAGTATCCACTTATTAAAATTTTTCAAATTGGAAGTACAATTTACAATTCACCCAATTTTGTTATAATTTCTTCAAAAGTCAAAGTCATCGAAATAATAATTTAATACTGATATTACACAAACATTTATAAGAATCAAACAAATCCAGAGCACACGCGAAATTGAAACCTGATCATCTCCCTTTTCACACGTAGTGATTGATTTTAGATCAATAGCTTTTTGAAATTTAATGGCTCGTCTAAAACATTTATGTCTATAGATCGGAATTTTTAAACTGAATTCGATTTCATTTCCAAAAGCTAATTTCAAATTTAAAAATTTAAAACAAATTGGAATTAATTAGCTCTAGTTTACAGATTTTTTGCTGAATTTCTAAATACTTCATCGAAATTTTCGACGAAAAGTCTAAATACTTTATCAAAATTCAGCAATGGGAATTTCGCATAATTTGCAATTTAAATATAGTGATGATCTTCTTAAAGTTTTCCTGTTAGCTGAAAACTGTGTAGAGGGAATCATCATAGTCAAAATCAATTTCAAAATTTCTGGCATCAAGAACCGAAGAAAAATTGTAATTGTACATTTTAACATTTTGATAACGAAACTACAATGAAGATATTGAGGATTTCTAAGGAAATTTAATTTAAACAAAAAGCTACGATAATTAACATAAAATTAATATTAATGATAAGCGATATTAATACCTTTCTCACAGATAATGTATGAAGCTGACTTATTCTTAATTCCAACTTTTAACAAAATGCCTCATCATTCTAATAAGTAAAATATTAATATTTGCACATAATTGAAAAACAATCATGTAAAATTCATGCGATTATAATATTTGAGAAAAAATAATGCTATCAGAAAAAATCGAAAACCACTACGGAGAGGCCGAATGTGTTCTGTAAACAAAAAAAATGATAAACAAAGGACATTTCAATTTTCTTCTCTTTATCTTTGTTGCATCTTTTGTCCCTTTCCACACGGTGTATAAAAATGTATGATTGAATTCGAATTTCTTAGAATATCTCGCTTACCACTAAATGATGCAAAGAAAAAGAATCCAATTTTTAGGCTCTTTAAAAATAAATAATTTAAGTTTCAGGATTTAAAACCCATTTGCTGTTTCTGAGAGGTATGATTTAATATTTTTTTCTCTGTGGAAAGAAAGTTTATTCTGTTCATGTGTACACTAGTCGCAAAATGTTTGAAACGCGCGGAAATACGGTTACTTGGTTCTGAGAAAAATGTGGAAATCTCGGGAAAATATTCCTTAATGGGTACTTAAATACAGGGGAATTTGTTTCGGAGAATCGTCTTAAAGTTCGTAGCTTTTTAACTTATTTTTTCTATTCTAAGTTCTTACTTTGGAAATTTGAAATCTAATGTTCAAGAACCTTAGAATTCACGAAAAGTTTTATGTTTTGAAGATGAGTAAATTTGTGGTACAGTTACTTTGACATCAATAAGGAAAGGCATTTATTTTATTCCTTGCGATTTTCATTTCCATTAAATGTGCTTTTTCGAAGAATTTTATAAAAAGAAATTATTTCAATAACATTTTTCTTAATTTACTCATCAAGCTTGGAATCTTTGTTAATATACACTGAGTGGCCAAATTATTATGACCACCCCTTCAGTCGTCTACTTCCATACCCTATACGGCACAATGTGCGTCGAACAGTACGTTCAGAGACGTTCACAGTTGCTCCTTGATTAAGATCACTTGCAATTTGTCGCACTGTTGCTCCCCTGCTGCGCTGCACAACCCTGGTCAGCCTTCTCTCTGATCGAGCATTCAGTACCCTGTGACGACCACAAGTCTGACGTTGAGATCCGGTTTTTTGCTTGATTGTCCATTCTTTGTACACATTAACAGCTGCTGCTCTAGAACACTTCACAAGTGCAGCCGTTTTGCTGATGCTCGTTCCGACACATCTCGCACCCACAATCATTCCACGTTGAAATTCAGTTAAATCACTTTTCTTTCCCATATCTGATCAAGCAACACAGTATAACTGATGACTCACTTGTCCAGCATTCTCGTGTTATGGTTATCTTGCCCTCTAGCGGCAACGCTGTGACGCAATAACTCATTTGCTTAAAACTTTGAGGTGGTCATAATAATTTGGCCACTCAGTGTATATTTCAGTTGTTTTGGTGTTTGGCTCTAATTCAACCGAATATTAACCTAATTAATTATGTGAAATGTGAATACCAGTTTCCTATTTATTAAGTCATCAGTTAATATAGTGTTCTTGTTTTATTTTATTTATTAACACTATAAAGACTGAAGATTGGTATATCCTCTATATTGCCCAAAAGCAGTCAAAATGGCTGGATTGTGAAAGAATAAAGAAATTTGCTTAAAATTAATTTTAAATTTTTTTTTTATCAGTTATATAGCAAGTTATTAGTAAATATTAACAATAAAAAAGGTTATATATTGTACAAAAAGTCACAAAATCATAATAAATTGCGTCATTATATACACCGTTGTTTTTCTAATTGAAATTAAAAAGCAGTCAAAATGACTTCCATGGGCAATCTAGTGTTAAAAGCAATTTTGTAGAACATAGTTGCTGAACTATAAATTTATTCTTATAATTATTTTTAAAATGTGTTCAAAGTTATTATATATTGCTTTTGATAAAGTTTGACATAGTTTAAAAAGTGCTTAAAATTGGATTATTAAACTTCGTTAAATAAATTTTAATGAATAAAATAAAACAAAAGTAATATGAAATACAATCACTAATATGAATAAGTGACTTAATGGAATATAGAAATTCTTTGGCCAGGATAGCCTAGTTGGCAGGGTGCTGGAGTTACTTTCGTGAGAACGGGAGCTCGATCCATGGATGAATTAACGGGTGTATGAATAGGTTCACCCCATAAAAGGGTGTGATGTATGGGTGCGGCAGAAGTCAAATTCTTCACCATAGATGGCGCCTGTAGAAAACAAGATCATCCACTCTCCTTGCCTTAATGACTTTCGTCAACAACAAAAAGAAATTCTTTTCGTATAATTCTTCAACAAATAACATAGAAAGGTGGTGTCTCAGGGGATAGAGCGTCCGCCTTTCAATGAGGTGAACCGGTTTCAATTCTCAGCTATGACTGGTCTATTTGAATACCGCGCTCATCTCGCACCGACCACAGTGCTGACGTAAAATATTCTCAGTGGTATTAATAGTGGTAGTGGTAAAATACTATCATGGGTTAGAGTCCCCTTCCCTTCAAACTGACCGTGTGCGGTTTTCATGGTTTTCCTCTATGTAACGCAAATGTGGGTTAGTTACATCAAAAAATGCTCCACGAAGGCAAATTTCTCCAATATTTGATCCAGATGTTCCCTTTTCCTTTGGATTGAGTTCAAAATTACAAGGCTACGAAGTTGAACATTAGTAGTTGTCAATCTCTGCCCCTATGTGATTCCTAATTTTCAAAATTTTAATCATTTGTGTTCCTAGAGTTTATACATATATCTATGCCTCTTTTGCTTAAAAAAAAATCCTGGTATTTGATACCTTTAGTACTGTTGTGCTAGCCGTAATTATATTCTGAGTTACAAACATCCTATATTTTCCATGTCAAATTGTTTCCTCTTATTAACTTTGCACCCCTACTGAAGATACGACATCAATATCTCTTCTGATTGTTACTGTTTATTTTCTTTGTAATGTTTGTTTGCATTAAGTTTATTTTTAAGTAGCACTCTTTTCTGGATTTCATATTTAATACTCTACCTATTTGTTAAAACTCTAATTTAAAATTTTTGAATATGTCTGCTCATGTAATTGAACTGTTACGCTCACTTCGAACTTTCGGAGTGCCCCCGGATGCCCCCTTATTTTGGTGTATGTATAGATGAAATTAGCTTAATCGTATTTTGAACACTATTTTAATAAAAGCAGCTTTTTTCGTACTAGAAAGCAAGCTAACTTCTTTACTTTTCATCTGATTCGTCGAACATTTTAAAACCACTTTTAGAATGTAGTTTCGTTTCCATGTAAGATTTTAGTCGAGGTCATAAACTGATTAGTTTATTATTTATAAACACGAATTTCTTTAAATATGTGGTATCATTAATAAAAATAAACCATATACGAATTTAAAAAAAGGTTTTAAAACCTAAAAACGTGTGTTTTTAAATCCATAAAATCATGAAACGCATCACTTTATTGCTTTAAAGTTTATAGGAAAAATTTATAAGAGTTATTAAAATTATCAAGCTCTATTTCTCCTGATCCAATAAGGCAATCCCTTTATTTTCTTCTTTCTTGTGCTGTCTAATAATACCAAATCTTCAATATTTATTAAAAGCAACGAAAAAAATATCAAGGAAGCACAATTTCAAAATTTAATTTAAAACTCAAGATATCGGCGGTAGAGGCCTCTTAAAGAAATTGCACGGTCTTTAATAATTATTTTTATTCGTTACGTCAGGCAAACTCAAAAATCAGCGATGTTGGAATTTGAAGCCTATGTAATCTAATTAGTATTTCTAAAATTATATGAAATCAAGTGTCTATTTTTTAGGTTGACACGCTTTAAAACGTGCTTCTATAAAATGAAACTAATTTAAAACCAACGATAACTGAAAAAAATATTAAGTTATGCATGTTCGGTACAAAAGAGCAAAATTAATAAAGATAAGTACGTTAAATGGGGAAAGGTTCAAGTATCATGAGTTGGCCTCAATCAATAGTGACATTTTTTGTTTGAAATGATACAAAGTATAATTATTTAATTTAATGAGTGTTATTTTTAAACTTAATTAAATAGCTTCTAAATTTAAAAACATTATTAGTTCATTTTCAAATTACTGATAGTTATTACCGAAAACATAGAAAATAATTTAAAAAAATAAAACTTAAATATTTAGAGCCAATTCCACAGGATAGCTATTAACAACGGTGAAAAGAAAGATTTTTAAGTAACGTGACGCTTTAGAAAGCCAAAAATTATTATAAAAATATTAGTGTCGTTAGTTAACATCTTTGAGAATTAATTAAATGAATGCAGAAAATTTTGACTGTTACAAATTAGTATTGTGAAAACTATATGTAAACATGCATTTTTAATAATTACTCGTCTAAAATGTGTTTTGTTAATTCTAATAATGTAAAGTCACTGGTAAAAACATAAGTAACAGAGGCAAAATTTATAGCATGACTAAATAAGTAAGGTATCTGTAATGTAGCATCGCTTTGCCATCAATGATTATAACTGTATTATATCGTCAACAATGATTATAAAATAGTAACTGTATCTCCCACTAGTTTATTTTTGAGAACTGCGTGCTATTTGTACAGTGCGCAAAAAAAAACTTTAATAACTTATGATTTAATAATCGGGTCTTCACGCTCTAGGACTCAATGGTTCGAAAGGGTGATCGCAACTCTGCAAATCAATAAGGGCAGACGATATTTTTATATTATTTGGATTTCTGACCCCCAAAATATAGGGTAGTCGAAGTGTGGGAAATACTTATTTCGTCAGAAGAGGGTTCCAAATTTTGAGCCCCATAATGTTAATTTAATTTTTTGCGTATTTCATTATATATCAGGAACATTTTTTACGAATTTAAAAAATTTTGAACACAATTATAAAACTGGCTTGCCCGAAGATGTTCCACGCAAAAAATAAATTTTAATAACTATTTTTTATTTTTTATTATTTTCTTTAATAATAGTCAGAAATATTTTGAATTATAAGGTATACAATTTTTTTGCATCATTTTAAGGAATACAATTTTACACCGCAAAATAGAAAAAATTGAGCAAAATCGGTCGAACGGCTCCAGAGAAATCGATTTTTAAATATCTGACTTCTTTTTAATTCAATTTTTAGGACTATTCGGTCGATTTTGATCAAATTTTATATTTTGCAATGTAAAATTTTATCAAAATGATGCAAAAAATATTTTCTACTTTACAATTCAATTTTTTCGATTATTATTAAATAAAATTATAAATATCTAATAAAGGTTATTTTTTGCATCGGATTATCTTTAAATAAATTAACTTTATAATTGTGTGCAAAATGTTTTACATTTTGTAAAAAAGTTCTCAAGTTGTAACGAAATATGTACAAAGTAAAAATTTCGAGCAAAGCTAGGTTCAAAAGGTAGTTTTACATAAAAAAAAAAAAAAAAAATTTGTATCTGAATTTTTCAAAAGAAGTAGATAAATATAAGAGATTCGATCAATCACTTTACGCTTAGATTGAAAAAAAAAGGATTTTTCTCTTTGAAGTTCAATAAAGGTGGGTTTACCACGTGTAAAATTTTCTGAGGTTTTCTCTCCAGTAGAGAGTATCACAAGTATACCGTAAAATGAAGAAACATGTTTTGAATGAATATTTGGGTACGTAACTCATAAAAGGATACTAAGAACTTTAAAATATAAACAAATAAATGATTTTCCTAAACCCAAAAAAGAAACGAATTATTTATTAAAATAATTTTCTAAAATTATTTCGCTGAAAATAGTCATACAAATAATAAAATATATAAACGAGAATTACAACTTAAATCGAAAGAAGCCTAATGTAATAAAAAAAAATAATACGTTTTCCGATTTCTATCCATCTAAGCATAAAATTAAAAATTATCGATTTCAGATATGTTATCGGCATTGAAAACTATAGAACAACCTCATTTCTTTGGATATAAAATAAAATAAACTGATTTTACGATAATAATTTCTCGAATTCGTAACACTTACTTAAATTTTTTTCTTTCTTTGTGAATTGTATATTGTTTGTTCTTAAAAATATTCGAAAATAATTTTAATATGTTTGTAATTTAGAATTTAAGGATTATTTTTATCAACAAAAAGAATTTATATCGAAGTTGTTTTCATCTGCTGATTTAGAAAAAAAAATCAGAGAATCCAAGTTACTTCAGTCACATTCCTTATATTCTTGTTGAGTTATTACATTTCTGCAATAAATATTTTTTTTTCTTTTGAATTTGGAGCAGAATAGCCGCATCCTGCTCTTGTATCATCAAACTGAATTGAAAACAAAGGGAGTTTCCTGATTCTCGAGGCTGAATCGGTTATATTGCGTGTGACGCTGCGTACTCAAAGTAATTAAACGTTGTGATAAACAAAGGCAGACACAAAGGCAAACAAAAATACAAACTAATTAAGTGGTACCTGTTTTTACTTTAATGTAAATTCCTTGATTAAACTATGAAAATTAAAACACAATATTTAGGTGTGCAGAAGAATATCAGATCGATTATAATATGTAAAGAGATTAGAATTACCAGATGGAATCGTAATAAATAATAGTTTTCAAAATTAAAAATTTACTTGTTCCAAACTAAGTTAAATCTAGTTTTCTTCATTTTTAAGACTATTTTTTAAATATATATTAATTAATGGCCTTGTGTCGATATGATAAATCATATTTTCAAATTCTTCAAGAAAGCCGTGTGGTGAAAAATATCAAGTTTTATATACGGAGAAAAAAATTCTGCTAAAATTACCGGACTGTATGATGATTACATTTCTGGTAAAAAATTCTGGTTAAACATAACCAAATTATACGGTTTTTAAACCATACATTTGGTGCTATTTTCCATTCAATTTAAGGTACTATTTTTCATTCCGTTTGCGGAAATTCTGGTTTTCGATGTTACCAAACATTTAGTAAAAATACAAAACTAAAAAGGCAAGATGAACCGAATAAATTGTTTTATGCTCTAAGATATCATGATAACATTAGAAATTTTACCACAGATTATAAAACAATATTTTGTAATTAATTTTACTGAAATCATTATAAAAGCGCTTCGGTAGAAATTTCCGAGCTTTTTGGTGTTATTATAGAGCTTGAAAAACATAAAATTTTACCATATCCTAGTAGTTCTGACTGCTAGTAGTATACTGCTTTTCTCTTTAAACACCGAAATCTCGATAGTTTCTACAGAAGCGTTTTAGCCACAATTTTGGTAAAATAATAATATAATATATAAAATGAGATAAAATTTGACAATTTTTTCTCGGTCTATTAGAGCATAAAAATAATTTATTCGGATAAATTTGATTTTCATGTATGTATTTTTTACTAAGTGCTTGGTAATAAGAACTGTAATTTGGAAACCAGAATATCAAGTAAAACATTAGCAAACGAACGGAAAAATTACAAATGAATGGTTTAAATACTGTAAATGTTGGTTAGGCATTTTTTTTTTGTCAGAAAAGCCTTTTTTATACAGATTTGCCAGAAATGCCATATTATATTTTCGGTAATTTTTGCAGAAATTTTTTTTCTCTTTGGCGTTTGTTTACAATACATACAAAAAAAATTTACACTTTCCATTTCATAACGAAAGAATGATATTTCAAAAAACAATGGCATGAGTTAATATACAAAACGAACGAAAAACGGAATGTAGTAGTGTTTTTTAAAATAAGTTGAATTGCTACTTATTTTTAATCAAACACTAAATTTATAATAAAACACTTTATTAAATACACCTAATATTGAGACAAAACAGTTAGAATTTACAAAAATTATAAATATTCAATTTATTACCATATCGTTAGTCTTCCTTATCAGGCATTTTAAAAAATATTTAAAAACCAATATACGCTTGATGTTTGAAACTAATATTTATAATCAAGTAACTTCCTTTTAATATCTACGTCATCAACTTACAGTTTAAATTATTTTTTTAATTAAAGAGCAAATTCAATGTATTTCATATAGTTAAAATGTTTTTTTTTATTCCTTTTTTTCCTCATAATAAATTATTGCTTATTAAATATACTTAAAAATAATTTATTGCTCTTTGCTTTGCCTAGATTTAACATGACGTTGTATTTTTAGTATTACACTAATTTATTAAATATAAATCGCAGGCATATTAAAAATCCAATTCATGTTGTTAAATTAATTTTCTCTTTTAAAAGTTTTAAATCAATTTAGACCCTTCAGTCTTTGAATTTTGTTTAATTGTATACTTCAAACATCATTACTAATGATCTTGATCATTAGTAATTACTACAAAATTTTGAGAGTTCAATGTGGCGTATAATATGCTACGTTCAAGCTTTGCTTTGTATTTTAAACAAAAATTTCTTCTTTCATAAGTTTCAGATCAAAGTGGGCCCTTGAGTCTTTGAACTAAATTGCATAATACATAGTATAAATATTTGTGTAATAAGTATATGATATGAGAGGTGAATGTAGAGAATGTTTAAGCTCTGTTTTGAATCATCAGCAAATTTTCTTCCGCTTGAATAGATTTAAAGTTCTATCAATGTTAACTGTTGAGCTTTCGAACTTCATTTAATTGCATAATACATCATTTGCATTTGTTCGTAGTCGTTATTAATTAGTACATAATTTGGGAAGCGTACGTCGTATGAAATATGATAGGTTTAAGCTCCGTTTTTTTTAAATTTATTCTCCATTTTTTTATTATACCGATTCATTAAAAAAAATAACAAAATTTATTGATAGCGTACAAGCAAACGATGCACAATACGGCTTAGCACGAGTTTCCGTACTAACCACCCTGGACGTACACCCTTTTCTGATCACTCTTTTATTCTAAAGTGCTTCCAAAAGCTCAATCAGTGCTGAAAAAATTATATCAGCAAACTAAGGCCATTAGGGGTTGCAAAACCATTATTTAAGCGAGGCAAAAGGAAAACGATATCCTTGGAATCACTCGTTAAGAAAGTAGAGTAAAACGTAGAAACCAATTTGATTGCCTGAAGGTTTTTCCTCCAGTAATCAGACACGTTTAGATGTGTTCAGTTTTTCTTTCTTCGATAGTGATTCTTCAGTTTTTGTATACCATTTTAGTTTTTGTTGCTTAAATATATATTCTCTGCCCCTAATTTGTAAGCGAGAATTCTGAGAATATATAATAAGCACTATCATCATTAAACATTAGTAAACGATGAGTGTATATTAGAGAACTAATAAAGTGCTTTAAAAAATGCCTGCGGAACACATTATTTTATGGAAATTAATGCATTAATTTCCATAAAATAATTTCTAAACAAATTAAATAATCAAGTTAAGATATTTTAATGTTTCAGCCTCCTTTTAGCTTCAATATCTATATATTAATAGGCTAGCAATATTTTGTCTCGCTAAAAACTCCCAAATTCCGCAACAGAATTAACAGATAAATAAGGTGTCGATAATAGATAAACATTAGATAAACAAATAAGGTGTCGTTTTAAAGGTATTGTTATGTAGATGTGCAATAAGGTCTAAAATTATGAAAATTTCCTTTAATTAATTAATAAAATTAATAATTTAGTTTCGACCAATGAGAATTCAGCAAATCATTTTTCGGGTGGTTCGCATAAGCATTGTTTCCGTAAGCATCGTTTGATTTAAAGCATTTCTGAATTAATAGATTGATAAACAAAAATAAGAGTGGATAAAAAAAACGGAACTGAATTTCTTAAAAAAAGAATTCAATATCTTTAGTTCCTTTGATAAATTTTTAGTTTCATGATAAATTTTTTGTTTCGTTACAATAGAATGGCAATGGCATTGTGCGAATATCCAAACCAAAACAAACGTGCGAATATTCAAACCAAAACAAACTTTCTACAAACAATTATTTTGATTTGAGATTTAAAACGATATCTTAGTTATTTAGTTCTATTTTTATTTATTTAGTGCCTGCTGCCTAAATAAAATGCCTGCTATCAGGCGTCGAAATATCTCTGGCAGACGTCAGAGAAATGAATGACGGAATTCTAAACGGGAAAGCATTTCTCGCCGAAGGGAATCGCCACCTCTACAAATTCGAGATTTTTACAAATCTGCATTGACTGTTCATGACGATTGTGACCCCTTTACTATTGGATCTATGACTTTTATTTGTATCTTTTGTCATGCTAAGCATTTTATGTTAGAGAAGACAGGAAGTAGCAATGAATATGGTATTTGCTGTCAGAAAGGCAAGGTTGATCTTCCTTTATTGTCGCATTCACAATATTTTGAGAATTTGATTACTGGTGTAACATCTTTAGACCATACTGCAAAGAAACGATCCCAAAATTATTTGGGCAATATTCGCTCCTATAATTCTGCATTTGCCATGATAAGTTCTGAGACACACTTAGATGAAAGTGTAACCGGTGGAATGTATCATTTTAAAATCCATGACACATTTTACCATCGTGTTGGTTCACTTATACCAAGTGAAGGTTGTCAGCCAAAGTACGCTCAGAATTACTTTTATGATATAGATACAGCAGTTGAACATAGAATGCGTGAACAAGCTAATGTCAAATGTGATGCGAACATTATGCATGAAATAGCTGTTTAACTGAACAGAGTGAATTCATATGTCCAATCTTTTCAAACAATGGGTGATCTCTGTAGGAATTCCAGTGATGGAAATGAAAAAGAAATATGCATACACATCACTGTCAACGCGTCGTCTGATCAACGGCGGTACAATGATGCCACAAGTACAGATGTTGCAGCAATCTTTAGATGCGTAGATAGAGTACCTCCTGGGGAACGAAACCTGGTGGTGATGTCAAAGTCAGGTGGCATTCGCACAGTTTCTGTTTTAGACTCATCGTTAGACCCATTGGCTTATCCGCTGCTGTTTCCTCATGGTGATCCTGGATGGTATATTAATATTTCGCACACTGTTACAAATAATCAACGAAACAAAACAACAATGAGACAGTATGCTGCCTATCGTCTTTCCATCAGAGAAACTTTCAGTTTATTGCATCGTTCACAAAAACTGTATCTTCAGTGGGTTGTGGATATGTATGTTCGAATTGAAGACACACGCTTAAATTTTATAAGGCACAATCAAAGTAATTAGTATAATAGAAAACTTAGATAGATGGAAAGATGGACTTTACAAAGATGGGTAAGAAGTCATAATTAAGTTTGAAGAGCATAGATAGCACAAATTAGAGAGGGACATAACAACATCTTAGATGCATCAGATTTACGACAGGATTCGAACCCGCTACACGTGTTTGGTTGAAGGGTGAAACCTCTTCGGCCACTGCAATTCCTTCAGCAATTGAATAAAAACATAAGTGAATTCATTAAATTACTGATCGTGACGTCATCATGAAAAACCTAATTATACATCAAGGGTAACGGAGGAAATCAAGTCTCGCTTTAAAACACTTACAAGGAATCTATCTGGAAAATCTATGTTAAAACAAAAATAAATAAAGAGCATGGTTGTAAACTATGAATAGGGTTAAATTAGCCGTCTATTCTGCCCCCTTGATTAAAATATGACCAATAAAGTTTCAGTTCATTTACTTTTAAATTAACAAATCTTCCCCCAGCTAATGGTAGTCGCAGTGTAATGGTTGGACTGCCCACTTTCTACCAGTCTCTTCATAATTAATTGACAATTTTGTAATTTAAAAATTTTTAATTTTTTTAAACCAATTCATATTTTAACTAAAAAAATTTATTGATATCGATCAATTTTTTGTTTTTAAAAATTTAAATTGCTTAAAAACTTGGATTCGAATCCGAAACCTCTCTGGTAGAAAGCGGGCAGCTTAACCACTGCACCACGAATACGCATCATCTCACGAAATACAATTGACAGTCTTTTTCTCCAAAATCTATTACTACACTACTAAAAGAACTTTTTTTAAAAAAAATTAATAAATATCATTGCTGTTAGCCTTTTAAAATGATTCAGTACAAGCATTGACTGTTTCGTACTCTTAAAAAATTTAATTGAATTTCATAATGTCATTTTCCTGGTATGTCACAAACAATATTTCCAATAATAACTAGCTTCAAAACTTCCCATAACTTTTTCAATATCTAATTTTTTTTTACCTCAACCATTGTAAGCATTTCTAGAATGCATGCAGAGGGTATTATTTCCAAAAACTTTGTTGAGAATAATTTTTTTCTGTCAATAATTTGCTTGTCGCATAAAAATCGGTCATTTTCCTAGCAGTTTTTTTTTAATAATTTATAACCAAAATGGATAGGGCCAGCAATCAATGTCTTAGATCAAGAGATTGATTAGAATACCATCCTATCAGAACATGTCTTACTTCAGGAATAAAGAACCAACTTTCTTGTTCAAAATCTATTTCAAAAAATTTTACAAGGTGAGTAGGTTTTTATGTTGTCACTTTCCTGTCTTCCTGAAATCATTTATAACATAAACTACATAGATTTACCTGAGTCATTTCAAGAAATCCTGTTGTATTCTGCGGAAAGCAAACGTCTTAGACCGAAATGTTGAATTAAAGTTAAATGCTGTACAATGGCAAATTGTCATTATCCTGGCTGTCATTTTCCTGGCTTATGAATGCCAGCTACCAAAAAAAATTTTAAACAGTATGATGTTGAGAGGGAAAGCAAATATTAACCTAACACCCAGTTTCTGTAAGATTGTAATATGCTTGGATGTAATCCAAGTTATTTATTTATTTAATGATTGATTACTACACACAATTTTATTCTGTACATATCAGCAACAAAAACTTATTTGATTCTTTCTACAGTGGATAAAAGAATTAATTTAAACAATTCATGGTCCATCTAACACATTGTTTCTCAACGGGGGCGATACCGCCCCCCTTGGGGGCGTTGGGTGTATGCTGAGGGGCGGTGAACTTGTTTTGGGCGCTAGGGGGGCGTTGGATATGTTTTGGGTGGTAGGGGGCGATGAGCATTTTTGTCTTCAAATTTAATTTTAAAACTTACAAATAAAATTACTAAATTAAATTTATTTAATAAATAAAATTAATCTAAAATTAATATTAAAGGAAAATAAAGATTAAATTAACATAATAAATTAAGATTATTACATCTTTTGTACCACCGATAAAACGAACTTATATGACACCCTTTCTCCGATCCGAACCAACACAGCGCAGCTCATGAGTCTGTAGTTTTTGCCTCTGATTCATCATAGCTATTTCGCGAATGGCTCTGACTCATTCAAGTCATTTGACGGAAATCGAAGAGCATGAGCTTTCGGTAAGAATGTTTGATTGTGTTTCTTATGATGATTTTCGTTACCTTCCTTACAGTTTTTTCCCTAGTTTCGATTCGATCTCATTGTTTATTTAGCCAGGTATATGCTCGAATTAGTTCCTTACCATAAATTATTTATTAATTTGGAGAAATAATAGATTTTCTTTCATCGTTTGTACTTCGCTGCCACCAACAATGTCGGTTAACAAAAAGAAGTATCATCAATACCGTGCCACGAACTTGAAGTTTGGATTTGTTCAATCGCTGTTGAACTCTCAACTGCCCATGTGTTTACTTTGTAATAAAGTTTTATCTAATGAGACAATTAAATCCTTCCATTAGCAGGAGCATTTACAAAAAACTCCTCCTGACAAACAAAATAAAGATTTGTCATTTTTCGCGAACATCAAAGACAAGTTTCAAAGACATCAAAGCACCTGCGGTCTCCAGGTTGCTAGCAATCTCATCACAAAAATGCGACGACGGTTTGATAGCTTCTTATAATATATCAAAATTTATTGCTAATTCTGGGAAGGCTCATACTATCGGATCAAAGTTGATACTGCCGGTTGTCAAGTTTTAGAAACAGTTTTACGCCATCCAGCCACATCCAATGTAATCCGAAATATCTCATTAAGCAACGATACAGTGCGGGTTACGAAATGGTGAGATGTCTAAAGATGTTGAAGCTTCTTTAAGTAAACTTTTGATATCCAACGAATTTTTCCTTCAAGTTGAGGAATCAACCTTGCCATTCAATGTAAGCTTTACTGTAGGCGTAGGTCCGGTTTGGAAAGGTAGGAAAAAGTAGTCACAAGATGCTTTTTGCAAGAAGCTTGATTGTAGATACTAAAAGTAAATCTATTTCAATACTGTCCAAGATTATTTTACAGAGAAAAACATTCCTCATGCGAATATTATGTCGATTGCCACTGATGGAGCTCCTGCAATATTGGGTCGACATCGTGGGCTTACGCCCTTTTGTAAACGGAAATACCAGATATTTTAGCTGTTCACTGCCTGATTCACAGACAGCATTTAGTGGGGGGAAATATCAGAGACCGTTTGCATCAGTTATTGCAATATGTTATATTTGCTGAGAACAAAATTCGCAGTAATGCTCTCAACGATTGATTATTCAGACAACTGTGTATAATGAAGAATTCAATCGTTTGCTACTACACACCGAGATTCTCTGACTTTCCAAAGGCGCCTGTCTCAATAGATTTTGGAATCTTTTCGACTCTGTGCTTAAGTTTCTCTAAAACAGAGATGTAGCTCTGAGAGACAGATTGCTAGAATTGGAGAAAGACTTTGGCTGATTATATTATTATAATTTAATGGCATAAATTTACAACTTCATGCCGACGATATCAATTTGATCCCTATAAAATAAGTCATTTCTGCCTTTCTGAAAAAACTCATTTTGTGGAAGCAGAATTTTGGTTGGAATGAGTTCAGTGAAGCAGGTGAAATTCGCTCTGATGATGCACAAGAATATTGTCAACACCTTGACTCTTTACTCGTGGACTTTTCTGACCGTTTTGAAGCTGTTTTGTTCCCTGGAAGTCCCTCAATGGGTTATTGGGTTATGCACACTTTTGTGAATATTGAAACAGCAGAGGTTCAGATTTATGAGGAATTGGTCGAACTTTCAACGAAGGAAACTTTGAAGTGATGATCGTCTCACAGAATTTTGTCGCCTCTACCCTGGACTGCGGACTATCGTTAAAAAAAATTTAATGTCTTCCCTTCCTCCTACCTTGTCGAACGTGGATTCAGTGCTGTTACGGATCTTGTCACACAAAAAAGAGAAATCATCTCGAAATTGTGCAACGAGGGGACTTGCGTCTTCACCTCACTTGAAGTATTGAACCAAACGTTAAGAAACGAATGTCTCGTTGATAATACTTTTTAGTGTAAAAAAACTATTTTGGGTGTGTTCTTAATTATCTAATTAAGAATAAATGATTGATTTTAAGCATAGGGTTTTTTGTATTTTTTTATTACCGTATTTATTTTAATTAGAACAAATAGACTGCGATTACCTGACATGAGAAAAGTATCGAGTTAATGTACGCATTATTTGTTTTTAAAACCAAACAAATCTAACTCTTAATAAATTGCTTAATGTTGCCTCTTATAATTCAGCACACCTCGCTCCGTCACCTTGCTCTAAACTAAATAACTGGATTTTTACAAAGGGGGGCGTTGAAATGATTTTTGCTCCTTAAGGGGGCGGTAACGTTAAAAAGGTTGAGAATCTATGATCTAACACAAAGGTTTTAAGTTTTTTTTTTCAAAACACAGATAGTTAGAACATAAAGAATAAGCTAAGAACGTCACTGTAGAATTTAATTCTGTCATAGTCTTTAAACTCTACATGGGTGTATACATTAAAGAATGTAATAAAGTTGTAAAATAAAATAATTTGAAATATTTTAAATTTAAATAATATAGTAAAAAAATTTCTGATGCAAATTATTATAAAATTTATTTTACTAGGTTATTTTAAAACATGGGTCCTAAAAACAATTAAGGAAAAATAAACTGAGAAAAAAAACGAGAAGCCGAGAAGAATCGGTATGTTCCAATTGTTCACAATAATTATTTTTGGAATTTATTTTCATAAAAAGTTAAAACTAGCTTTTCAACTTTTTGAGTTTAAGTTGAGTTACTTAACTATTAGTTTAAAATGGCTGTTTTCTTAACTTCTAAGCTAATATGTCATTTTCCTGGCATTCAAAATTTGGTGAATTTCTATTTATTTTTTGTTTATTGAGCAAATGTCAATAAACTACACTGTCTGTAAGATATTAATAAATATAACTAAATAAATGTACAGAAAAAATTTAGATTATTTTGAAGACTTTAAATTTGAAGAAATTTTTTTCTTCCAAATTGTCATGTTTCCTCAGAATCGCCTATCTAACAGCTGTTTTAGATAGAGATTAACGTGTGCGCAATGAGGTATGTTGTGATATGCGCTATTAGCTGTGCGCGCATAAAGCGGGGAAGTACGCTTCCTATATTCATTTTAATTCCTTGATATAGTTGCCTTTCTTTCAGTTTTCATCACTATGTTACTCAATGTTCAAAGGATGTACTTTTTTCAAAAATATTCATATGCATTAACATATTAATTTTTAGTTATGGTTCTCTCAAGTTACAAAACGTTTATTACTAAAGTTGCAAAATGTTCTCTCAAGTTAAAAAACGTAAGGCATTTATTATTTGAAAACCTGCAAATAATAAATGCCTTGCATGAAAATGCATCTTATATGAGTCTTTAAATTATTCATAAACTCACATTTCTTATTCGCATTCCTCTGATTTAAAAAAAAATTCTTTAGATACTTACAGAAAAAAGGATTGTAAAAATGTATTGAATAAACATTTTTGAACGAAATATATGTACCTTTTATTTGTTTAGTTTTATTCATGACATAAAAAGGAAACAATAACTTGCATGAAATCCATGCATAAAACATCAGGAATACGCAATCGATTTGGATAATAATTTCGAAAAATGTCTTATTATTTCTAATCATTTGTATAATCATTTGTATTTCTTTTAGTTTTTAAAATTACTATGTTACCAAATGTTAAATAACGTGTACTTTTTTTCCATCACATCCGTATGCATTAAGTTTACTACTGATTAACTGCAAACAAACTCCGAAATTCTATTTCTTCAAAATTGTTTTCTTTATCTATTATAAGAATAAACAATCAATTTTGATAATAATTTCGAAAAATGTCTTATTATTTCGATTCATTTGAATAATCACTTTTCTTTTAGTTTTTAAAATTACTGTGTTACCAAATGTTAAAAAACATGTACTTTTTTTTCCATCACATTGGTATGCATTAAGTT
Source organism: Parasteatoda tepidariorum (assembly GCF_982258835.1). NCBI lineage: Eukaryota > Metazoa > Arthropoda > Arachnida > Araneae > Theridiidae > Parasteatoda > Parasteatoda tepidariorum. The sequence continues at coordinate 32,145,937 of NC_141755.1, forward strand.
TACTACTGATTGACTACCAACAAACTCCGAAATTCTATTTCTTCAAAATTGTTTTCTTTATCTATTATAAGAATAAACAATCAATTTTGATACTAATTTCGAAAAATGTCTTATTATTTCTATTCATTTGTATAATCAACTTTTCTTTTAGTTTTTAAAATTACTGTGTTACCAAATGTTAAATAACGTGTACTTTTTTTCCATCACATCCGTATGCATTAAGTTTACTACTGATTAACTGCAAACAAACTCCGAAATTCTATTTCTTCAAAGTTGTTTTCTTTATCTATTATAGAACCTTCTTTTACCATTCTGTCCAAAATAAATAAGAATCTTTATGGTTATCTCCCAGTCTATAACAACAAATCTGGTGTCTTTTTGCTGCATTAGTAGCTATCTGATATTACAGATGGGCTTGTTTTTCAGAAATGGTACCAGCGATAGAGGAATAATCGAATTGATATTGCCTTTGGAAAAAAAGGAAGATCCCTCCCGAGACATTGTGAACATTAATTTCCTGCCGCCATGCACTTAACGGTCTATTTCACTTTCCTAAACAGTTTTGTTCGATAAAATGTTCGAAAAATAAATAGACTGACGTCATTACTTTATTTCTGCTGTTAAAAAGAACTTTGTAGCGATCATTTGAGATTGAAAAAAAAATGTTTGTGTTTTGATATCAAAATAAATTTTCTTTTTGAGAAGGATGTGTCAATAAAGACTTGAAAAAATTTATTATTTATTGAAAAAGAAGAGGAAATGAGGTATGATGGTGCCCATATATGGGAACGTTGTAAAATCAGAAGTACCGAAAGAAAAAAAATATCGAGTAAAAAGCAAAAATAACGAAAAAAAAATGTTGTGTACACTTAGAGAAAGTTCAAAGCAATTTAAATTTATCTCCAACACCTGATTTTGTGATATATTTATCAAAGAAATCCCTAAAATAAAGGAAAACATTTGGCGTTTTAGTATATTAAATATGTTTATTTAAGACACTAATTTAAGAACAGATAATAAAATATGTATATTAATAGTCATTTATTTTCTTTTTAATGTAGGGGAGAGTGGTGTAAAATTGGGTGTCACGATTGTGTCGACGAAATTAATTCTGTTCTTTGGCTGAATTACACTCTACTAGTCAAAAAGAAGGACTTACTATATTGGCGAGTAGTTGATTAATTCTTGGCGTTTGTGTAGATAAGATTATTTTAATATCGCTTACTGTCAATTTTATTTCGTTCATTTGCTTTTAAGTTAGCTTTTCTTATGGGTCATTACAATCACAAAAAAAGTTTTTAGTCCAACTTATTATATGGTACTCTTGGTGTTTTTGAATGGAAAATCCTTATAAATATTTTTGGCGCAGTACAGAAAAGAGGCTGTTGGCGAATCAGATACAACTTTGAATTATATAGACTCTATGGACAGCCACAGATAGTGCAGGTCATCCGAAGCGATAGATTAAGATGGCTTGGCCATAATTTGAGAGGTCCAGAAAATAATGCAGTCCAAATCGCCACCTTTAAAAATCCTTCGGGATCTCGGGCTAGAGGAAGACCTCCAACTAGATGGCTGGATGGCACTGCTAAAGATCCAAAAGTATTAAAGATAAACAACTGGAAAAAAGTTGCCATGGACAGGTGGCGTTGGAGGCTACGTGTGGTTGAGGCAGCCAAGGTCTGTAAGGGGCTGTCGTGCTGAAGAAGAACTTATTATATGTTTACTAAAGATTTATACCTTGACAAACAATTCGGAAATAGCCCAATAATAGCACTGTTCTGTTACGTTTTGATAACCCATTATTACCACACATTTAGTAAAAAATTAAAAACTGAAAAATTAATTTAACAAAATAAATGGTTTTTATGCCATGTTTTTTGTGTTTACTGAAGCTTCAAATTGCTATTTATCGAAAAACTGTGTTCGCAAGTTTGAAACATCATAATTCGGCACCTAATTTATTTGATTGGTTACTTCATTGTATATTATATCTTAGAGATTTATAAAACAGTATTTCTGGAGAAAAAAAATACTTATTCTTTCGATTTAAAGAGTGGATACTCTATTCAAAGATTGCTAAAAACAGGTATACGATAGTTCACTAAATGTTGTTGTAACTATACTTTTAATTCTTTAAAAACTTATCGATTATTTTAGAGCAGGGATTGTGAACTAGCTAAACAGATAGTGATTTATTAAGAGACATGCAGACGAAACTACTCTTTCTCGCATCACTAACAAATCCACAAAGTGAAACAAATGCCTCTATCTCAGGAAACAATCTATGAATTGTAAATGACAAAAAAACGAAAAACGACACTTGTGTATCAAGATTTATTTGAATAATAAAACCATATTACACATCGGCTTCCGAGAAAATGCATAAATAATAAGGAAACAAAAGGATGAAATAAATATTTACGTAACTATATCCTTGTGGTATGTTTTCTGTATTGATGAAACTAACACTTGTTTTAGGCATTCTTATAGTGTTATTCATTTGTTAATCATTAATATTTTTATTTCAAAAAACTGATTGCATAAACTGATAAAACTTAGTTAAATGGCAGAAGAGATAGAATAATAAATAGCATTACCTTTAATGAAACAAAACATTGTTAGAAACTGTGTTAGATACAAAAATAAAAGTAAAAGAAATGAAATTAACTTTTTAATAGACACTAATCCATATAGATCGGAAATGCTTAGATATTAATATCCATATTATTAAAAATAAAAGAGTTCGTTGATTTAAATCAACGACTGTTTTTGTTTTTCAAAAAAAAATATAGATTTAACTAAAAAAATATCTCCAGAAATCAACGGTTTAAAATTTTTTGTGGTGAATTTCCATATAAGAATGTTAAAAAATTTTATTGATTTTCATAGTTTAAAAAATTTACTGTAAATATATTGTGGTGTATAATAATTTTCAATTAATAAAACTGCATCGGTCATTTAGTGTAAATAATTACACGACAGCCTTGAAGGATGTTTCATAAATTTAATTACTCTTATTGATTTTTTTCAGAATGAAGCGAAAATTTCATAAATTTAATGCAATTGTTTAACGTTGAGTTTCATGTCTAAAAAATGTCTGGGAAATTAATTATTCTGTTGTTTTATTTATCCCTATGGGCGACGGTCTGGGAAGCATCCCCGAGAATAATCCGAAAACATGCCATCACAATTCTGATCCTCTGCAAAAGGGATGACTTTACCGCTTTGGTAGATGTCTGGTGGCTTAACGATGTCTGATACCGTGAACTCTCGCACCATACGCAGACTGATCTAAGTGGCCCCTCACTCCCTAACAGACCGCAGCAAGTTATACTTCATGCGATGACCTATTGGGAGGCGAATCTTTTCGGTTAGTCCTCTGCGGGGCGTTTTATAATGATACCTTTCTATTCCGATTTTAATACAATTGTATCATACTTTTGTATGCATTGAAGAATGTTCAATGCAGCTTTAAATGTATCGTTATGATTTATTTTTAATAATATTTCAACATTAATTATAATTCTTAAAGCTTTAAACTTATTATAAATTGAAGTTCTTGTAGTATAATTAAGAAAAGCAAAAAGATCAGAGCAACCCTAGCGACAGTTTCACGTGGGCTCAGTTAGGCACAACATGCACCGAGGGACCAATATTGGGATATTTAGATTTTTTTGGTCCTATAAAGGGCCAATATCGATCTATATTGGGCAAATATAGGGCATATAGTGGCTAAATAATGAATATAAAATATTTCGTTAATCTGACAATTCTATATAAAGCCGATATAGGTTGTAAAGTGCTGTAAAATATCGGGTGAAGCTGACAACTCTATACAGGGCCGATGTTGGTTGTAAAGTGGCTGTAAAATCGGTGAATCGAACAATTCAATATAGGTTCAATATCGGAAAATAACGGTCCCTTGAACTCTTCTTGAGCCAAGACTCGTGAATATAGGCCTAATGAGGGTTCCAAGCTATTTTGAGATGTGCGAAATTTAATATGAACTACTTTTTAAATATTTCTTTATGTCAAAGAATTCCTATTTTAAAATTTTATTTTAATAGAACTATTCGATCAATTTCATTAAAGTCATATATTTTGTCATTTAAAATAATGTAGATAAGATTAGCGTAAAAATTTTACTACCATGCTATTGCATTTTTTCCATGATTAGTCAATTGAGTAGTAATAAATAATCATGGAAAGTCATTTCTGTATGGAATTTTTTTTTGGATAAACAAGTTTTAGGAATATGTGTAGAAAGACAGAAAGTAATGAAGAGTTTGATTCACTTCATTAGTTTCGATGGTATGGGGAAAAACGCCATTAATAAAATTTCGACCTCTCGCCTGCTTAAGCTATCGAGATCATATTTTCCAGATAGCGCATACCCCAACATTTTGAGGATTCAGGACTTAAAACCATCGGGATAAAAGGAATCAGGAAATTTAAGTCAATACAATGTAATACATAAGTTCCCGAGAAATTGAATTTTTAAAAAAAGCAGATACTTAATATTCGTCTTCTCAGGAACTATTTGACCAATTTGTCTCAAATGTTTTTTTCCATATAAAATTACATTCCTTACAATGATGCAAAAAATTATGTACCTAACGATTTCTAATTCTTCTTTACCATTCTTAAATAAAATACGAGGGTTGTAAATTAAATAGTGGCAACTTAACCTTGAAACTCACAGAAGGGCTGACATGCGCAAATAGGGTATGGGTGGGGTGAGGTGGCGCTGTTGTCGATGTGTAGAGTGCAAAAAACAGTCGATTTGCTTAGAAGGGTGGTTGTTGCGTGGCGTTAAAGTGAGGAGTTTCGTTTCCATCGCTCTAAAGCATGTTGTGAAAAGGCTTAATGACGAAAAAAGACGAGATGCTTGAACCCATCGTGCTACTGTCCTATACGGTAAAACATTTGCTCCACAGGCTTCCACTACTCCTCAATAGCATTCTGTTGCATTTTTGCCACGGACAACCGCGATTGTAAGCCACGACCGCTGATCACCTTTTGAAAACATGCTTTAGAGCGATGGAAGAGAAACTCCTCACTATAACGCCACACAACAACTACCCTTCTAAGCAAATCGACTTTTTTTTGCACTCTATAGATCGACAACAGTGCCACCTCACCGCTCCCATATCCAATTTGTTCATGCCCGCCCTTCTGTGAGTTTCAAGGTTAAGTTGCCACTATTTAATTTACAGCCCTCGTAATTAAAAATAATGCATTATTTTTTGCATAGAATATCTCTTGGTAAACGAATTTTATAATTGCGTGGAAAAAAAATATTTTCAATTCAACATTTAAAAAAATATTTTTCAATTTTCAAGATATGGTAATAAATACTCAAAACTTACAATTAACATTAAGGGGTCCAAACTTTAGAGCGCCCTCCTGACCTATCTATGGGGACCATATTTCCCAGATTACGGCTACTCCCTATATTTTGAGGGGCAGGAATCTCAATCCGCCGAAGAAAAGGTATGTTATTCAGAGAAAGTACGTTTTTGTGTTCGATTCCGTAACTCAAAATATCGTCTGCACCAATTAATTAGCATATTTGAGATAACCCCCTCGAAACATTAAAATTGACTTTTAGTACGTTAAGATCCGATCATTAGATTGAAAGCTATTTAGGGTGGTCTGTTTTCTATTTCGCGCATTGTACAGTAAAAATATCAAACCAACCATAGTCAGGTAAACTATAAATTACTAACGAAGACTGTAAATAATGTAAAAACCTGCATAATTAATATTTTAATTAGTCGCAACTATTGATAATTAGTGATTCTTGTAAGTCGATTACTTATCCAATTATTATTTATAAAAAAATTTATTAGTAATCGATATTTAATCGTTTATAATATATTTATTTAATAAAGTTGATAAAGTTACTTTATTAAACGACAAAGAATGAAATGGGTAGGCCGCGTAGTCAGAATGGATGAAGACCGTACCACCAAAAGAGTTTTCTATGCCAGACCAGATGACACACGAAAAAGAGGCAGGCCAAATTTGAGATGGATAGATGGCCTAGAAAAAGATCTTTTGGTCTTAAAAACTAAAAACTGGAACTTCTAGCAGGGAAAAAGTTAGCCTGGAAAAAACTTCCTGGGAAGGCCAAGGCCCCCCCTGGGCTGTCGATATATTGATGATGAAGATGAATATATTTATTTATTAAAATATTTTATTTTTGTTTGCTATATTTTATTTTTATTTGTTATATTTTATTTATTATTGTAATATTTTATTTATTTAAATATATTATTTAATTTGTGAATAAATTTTGAATGATTTCTTCCTGTAATTACTTATAATTTTATTACTAAGCATTTATTTTTTACCCCGCTATGTAGTAGAGAGAGAATAGAAGTCTTCTTTCCGGTGTGTGAGTGTTTCCTGGGACAATTTTTCAATTCGCTTCAAAATTCCACGAGATAGATAAGTAAAATTCATACGCAGGGGTACAAACTTTGGACCCCTGTCCTGACCAAGCAATTGGGACCATATTTCCCAAATAGCCGCTACCCCTGAATTTTGGGGATCAGGAATACGAATCCGTCGTAACAAAGGCATGCTCATTCAGAAAAATTCGTATCTGATTTCGCAACTTAAAATTTCGTCTGCACTGATGAATAAATACATATGAGTTCATCCCCCTCGAACCATTAAGATTGAGTCCTGGAACAATAAAATTCGATTAATAGATCAAGTGTTATTCAGAGTGGTCCGTTTTTTATTTCGTTTTTTATTTTGTTAATTTTTTGCAGTTTAAACTTAAAATGATGACGTTTATGCAAATATTTAACTAGGTGCTATAACCTCCCGAATTGAAGAGGTAAAGCTTAAAATCTTAAATAGAACCCCAATTAATAGCAAATTTTGATTTTCCAAGAAAAAAAAAATTCTAATTTTGCATGAGATTGTTGAAATTTAGTTCATATAAGGCGCTGTAATTGGAAAATGAAAACGGTGGGAAAATCATTTTATATATAAATATTTTGAGACGTGCGTGTAAGTTGAATGCGTGCAAAAGAGAATAGGCATGTTTGATATTTTGAAAAACTTAAAAAATGGCACATAACTTGACATCAAACCCGGGTGTCACCCAAGCTTCGTGGGGATCTTGTAGATCATGAGAGAAATATTTTTTAATGAGAATATTTTATAGGTGTATTTTCAGATGTTTATTCCAATGTGTATTTTCCGAGATATTTCTCCACTTTCATGCATTTTATATGATATTTCTCCACTTTCATGCACCCTGCATAAATAAACATTTTATCATAGTAACCCTCATGCTGTAAATATATCTTTTCCAAGACATAACTACAACATTAACTATAAATTAATTGTATTTGAACTAACTTTATATAGATATAGCTTTTTGATTAAGTTGAAGAAAGTTTCGGTTAGAAGAGACTAAGTTGTTAACTCCTATGATCGGCCAGATGTCACAATTCTGTGATATACCTAATGAAAGCGTGAAATTACACTTAAATATCCTATTTCGTAATTACAGTCTTGTTTAATCCATGACTAGGATAGTTCTAATGCAAACTCAAGCACGAATCTTGCCTTAGACCATATTGTAGAAAACTATGCTCTGAAATCGACTAATGTTTGAATATATTACTGATGTATGTATGCATGTATGTATAATGAGGAAATATATACCATAGTATCCTTAATTAATAATGAGGAAATATATACTAGAATCTTTAATTTCCATTCATTTAAATTATTTATAAACTTCTGATATGCATTAAATGGATGAATAATTATTAAAATGATTTGGATACAAACACTTGTAAATTAAAAACATTCATAAGTAAATTTCATATTTGCAGTATATTTATAAACGTGGTCCAAAATTAAACAAAAAATATTCACTCAATAAGGTTCGGAAATTAATATATAAGTGAGGAGAAACAAAAATATTATCTGACGTACCATTTCGTGTATTAAGAAAGTCGGAATTAAAAACATCAAAACTAGTTTGATTGCCGAAGGAAAGCTGACAGAGTTTTTAATTATTATTTTTTACCTCCATTTAATTTCTTAGGCCAATGAAACATGTATTGATATTTTTAATCTCACCTCCCCTTTCCTTGCTGTCAGGCTAAACGTGAAAAGTTGTCATGGTTTCCCTCTCCAGGTAACTTAAAGGAGGATTAGTTCCATCAAAAAGTCCTTCACTAAGGCCAGTTTGTTTCAACGTTAGATCCCTTGTCGTCTGGGTTGGATTCCAAATTGCAAGACTTCAGAGTTGAACATTGATAATCGCTAACTAACAATTGGTTCGGCTGCTCAAGGCCGGTTATAAAATAAAATTTTAAAAAAAAAACTCACTTCCCTTAATTATGATTCCTTGGATTTTGATTATTTTGTTCGCTTACACCTTATATAATGTTTTTATTCACTTTCCGCAAGGATTTCAAAAATATATATTAATGACAGTTTTAACTAAACACCTTATATGAAATGCTTGTATATACTATAGTTTTTTAATCATTCCTACTTTTACAAATAAAAAGTATTCACCTAAGAAAAAGCTGATGTATTAACTATAGGATGAAAAATATTTATACTTCAATGCATTCAAAAAAATTATTGTGTAATATAATTCTTGTGAAATCCCATTGCTTCTACCAAAAGCATTTATAGTTAAATCTTCACAACATCAGTAAAAATGTTTTTAACTCTAACCATTGTTTCTAAACACAAAATGTACCTAAAGGTTTTCTACGACGAAAGCTTAAAAAATAAAAATAGTTCGTAATTTCACGTTTCAGAATCTGAATAATTGAATATTTCATTTGAAATTTATTCAAGAAAAGAAACTATTCGTCTCGATTCTTTTCTCCATTCTTTCTAAACTCTAGGAGGATATACAAATATTTTGATTTTGCACACTAACTTTACTGTTGGTTAGACAGAGCGTAACTTTACTTGTATTTTTATACGAAACTCGGATCCAGAGTTGATAAACAAAATTTAATAAAAAATTTACCTAGTATATGGTATTCGGTTGCAATGCTTCATGTAATTTATTATTTATTCACGCATGCACATTTAAAGAAAAGATAAAAATACATATTTTATAAATATTTAATTATTATAAAATTTGTATGCCTCCCTTACAAAAATTAAAGGTGTTTTTGAGATATATTTAAGGCTGTTTTGAGGTGTCAAAGCTGATTTGAAGTTCATTTGAAGTTGCCTTAAAAAACAACCTTAAAAGATCAACCTCTCTAGGTGCATAATTAATGTGTATAAAGTTATTTTATTCACACTTGAGATTGATCAGAATCTACTTTAGAGCAATCATCTTAAGGAGGATGTTTTTTGGGTGTAAAGGCTATTTTTTCTACACTCCAAGCAGATAATTATATGAGATGTGAATAATTTTATCTGATCTCAACTAAAAATATTTCTGAGTTATATATGAGGTTAATTTTGTAAGGTGCGAGATTAAAATTAATGTTTATTAATTAAGATTTTTTTTAGTGTGAAATAACCTCATTTCCTACCTTAGGTGTATTGTTTTACATCTGTCAACCTCAGAACAACCTAAAAACACTTTATTGTTTATAAGGGTAACTCACGCATAAATTTTAAATTGTGGCAACAATAAAGTTTAAATTTTATTCGAAGTAAAAATTTGAGAGTGAATTTACTGTCAGGAATTAACACAAATTATTGTAAAATTTTTCGATTAATACCTTGAAAACATATATTTATTTCCTACCAAAAGGACTTATTTTGCACTCTTCTGGTGAGAACAGAGCAAATGTAACACTAAAAACTAGATGTTTAAAAATAAAAATTAGAGTATAAATTTTAAATAGGCCCGTTGCTTGATAATATTCTTAATAAACGGTAGCAATACATATGCCTTATTGATTTTTATAAATAATTCCAAGAAACTGGAACAGTATATACTGCTCCAGTTTTCTTGCAATACATATTACTTGATTTAAAAATTCATTCGCTTCAAAAGTATATTAAATGGGAATGCATGGGTCAGCATGTTTCAAGCGCTTAAAAACAGGCGCCCATTTTCAAGGCTTATCAGGTGTAAATGAAAGGAAAGAAAAGTGATTCGAAATATAAAATGTAAAGGTGCTAACAGAAAGTAGAAAAACAAAGGTGAGAAAAAAAATTTCTCTCTCGGCTGTGATTTTTCTACTTTTGTTTCACACCTTTTTTTCATTTTTCGTTGTTAACTTTGCATTTTAGTAATTCAAATCACTTTTGTTTCTTCTAGTTCACGTCTGGCAGGTTTTGAAAATGGGAGCCGGTTTTTAAACGCTCGAAACATGGTGATTTTTAATTCCAATTTATCTATTTTTGAAACGAATGAAGTTTTTAATCAAGTAAGCGCTATTGCTGTGAGAAAGATTTTTAGTAAAAGCAATTTTGTGTTTTGATGCATGCTCAAAAGAGAAATGTATGAAACTGCACTATTAATTAACAGAAAAAACAGGTTGAAGCAAATACTTCAAACTTATTTATACCCCTTTAAAGTAATTTTTCAAGTATTTAAGTATTACTTTATGAAATACTTCTGAAATTAAATCACATTTTTTTTTTACGAGAGATGTTGGACTGTCCAAAAAATATGTTGTTATTGCCGCTTATTCTCTTAATCTGACATATGTCAGATTAAGCTCCAGGACGACACTGACCCAAAGAAAATCCGCAACAGAAAGAGAATCTGAGAAGAATATAACGTAAGCAACATTAATAAATTTTCTCACAATTGTGTAGTTTCAGGAAATCTGATGTCCTAAAATTTGACAGAAAATGTAAGTATAGAGTTAGTTTTAGTTTTAGTAAAATAGTAGAGTATATTACATAAGGAGAGAATATTAAGTGCATTTAACGCAAATATCCATAGAATTCAGAACAAGCTGCTGTTAATCTGATTGTACCCAGCATCTAAGGAGAGCCCATTACTGAATGACTAATGATAGTAAGCTACAGTAAGCCAAAAAAAAACATATGACTCCAAATAAATTTTGTTCTGAGGATTAATTTCATAATAATTCAAAAGATAGACCTTAATTACGTAAATTGTTGTTGTTGTTACTTATGCCACTTTTTAATTTATTTTATAACCATCGTTGAACAGCCGGCCCAAATTTGGGTTTACGACTACTAATGTTGAACTCCGTAGGCTTGCAATTTTGAATCTAATCCAGAAGACAAGGGAACTCCTGGATCAAGTATTGGAAGAAATTTGCCTTTGTGGAGGACTTTTTTGACTGCATTATCCCACATTTGAGTTACATGGGGAGGAAAACCACGAAAACCTCCCACGGTTAGCCTGTTAGGTTGCGTTGGTTGCGTTTCTTGTTTTTAAGTGGAAAGTTTTAGTTAAGTTTTCTTGTTTTCTATGGCCAAAAATACAAATTCAGCCACACACGAGGCACAGCAAATTTTACAAAAAGGATCCAATCATAATTCATTCATTCCTCCACAGATCCTAATTTTGAAGTAAACCAGAGAACGTTCAATCTCCAATTCAGTACCTCCAGAGGTATTGATTTATTATGGGAACATGGGGGACTTTGTGACCCCGACAGATTTAACGTGAACCAGTCATCATTTTATACACGGGAACTCTTTGGCTGGTGGAATTCGCACCCCCGTTTTCACGAACACAAGCCCAACGTCCTACCTACCAGCCTGTTTCGGCCAATTTTGTTAATTAATTTGTGTTAACAATTAAATTTCGGTAAAAAATATTAAAAAAATCGCAGTTTGTTTACATAACCATACCTTTTTTGACAGGTTTGGATCGTTGATCATCAAACATGTGAGTGATTAGCTCATATTTTGTCAAAATAAGTAGAATAGTAATTTTTTTTTAAATTTTATAACTCATAAAAAATATTATAAATTTTGTTCTAATATTGTAATTTGTGTCTAAAATCTCCTAAAATCATAACCTATGTGTCTAAAATCATAACCTATACGCCTAAAATCATAACCTATGAGCCTAAATTAATACAAAATCTGTTTGTCTTATATTTTTCGAGTTTTTTAACCATTATTAAATTAAATAATAAAAAAAATTTCTTTAAGGAATTGTATTTTGCATTCAATGGCATTTAGATAACTTCAACAATTGAATTCATAAATTCTTTTATTCGGTCAAATACTTTTCGAGATATTGTGAAAGAGTGAAAAGTAGAAGTTGTTGATACTAGGAAGCTCTGCTTAGGCTATGGTAATCATATTTTTCAGATTTCGGCTCACAGGCCTCGCACTGAGAAACAAATTCCGGTTAAATTACCGTACTGCAAGGTAATGAAATGTCTGGTAAGAAAAATTCTGGTATTAAAAACTAAAATAAATGGTTTTCGAACCATTCATTTGAAAAAAATTTCTGTTTATATAGTAAGGGTTTGCCAGAAATTTTGGTTCTCAAAATTTCAATTCCTATTACCACACATTTAGTAAAAAATACAAAACTGAAAAGAAAATTTAACTGAATAAATGATTTTT